>NC_073389.1:15517511-15818939 GCF_028641065.1 Leucoraja erinaceus | reverse complement strand
AGTGACAGTGTTCATTCCATCCTTCTCTTTAAAAAAAACACAATGAGCCAGCAAGCACAGACCTAAAGGGAGGGGTAAAGGCAGAAATTACTGTAATATATTCTTGTTACGCTTTATTAAATTTGACATATTTGGATTTGGTATTTAAATAGTTCTATTATAAAATAGCTGTGTGTGTAAGTGTTATCATTTGAGACCAGATTCTGATCAAATAACGACACCATCGTTTTGTAGATTTACTCGAACTATATTGGTTAGAGTGAATGGATGCATTCAGGAAAATACATTGCATTTACCCTTTTTGTTTTAAATTCTGGGTTCTGGATGGTGTCTCTGTTTCTATGACAACCAACAGATTGGCAGAACACCACAATTGATGTCATGGAGTGACAGTGTTTATTCCAACATGCCTCCAGTGTGAAAACAATATGAAACTCACAAACTTAGAGCTGAGTTAACATGCTGTTTTCTCACCATTAAATCTATTTGGCAGGATTTGTGCCACCAGCATTTCCCTTGGCATTGGTCCATAACATAACCTCTTTGCATTTGAAAGCAATACAGTGTACATGGAGTATGCTGCATCATGCTTGGGAATTAATTTTTCATCCTTATTCCATCTGAAACTGAATTTGCAATCATTGCCCTGCCACACACACATCAAGGATGGAGATCTCCTGAGGGCACGTTTGTACCTCTCCACTAGTAGGGAACTAAAATGAAATGAAGAGTTATCACAAATTCAGTTTATATTTTTTATTTACCTATGGTACACCTCAAAAATATTTATCAGTGGGAATATGCGTTCAATTGTATTTAGGACTGCACGGTGGCGCAGCGGTAGAGTTGCTGCCTTGCAGCTCCGGAGACCCGGGTTTGATCCTGACAATGGGTTCTGTCTGTGTGAAGTTTGTACATTCTCCCTGTGACCGCGTGGGTTTCCTCCAGGTGCTTCGGTTTCCTCCCACACTCCAAAGACATACAAGTTTGTATGTTAATTGGCTTCGGTAAAAAATGTAAATTGTCGCTAGTGTGTAGGATGGTGCTAGTGTTCAAGGATCACTGGTTGGCGCGGACCCAGGGCCTGTTTCCGCCCTAGGGAGACCACACCTGGAGTATTGTATGCAGTTTTGGTCCCCTAATTTGAGGAAGGACATTCTTGCTATTGAGGGAGTGCAGCGTAGGTTGACAAGGTTAATTCCCGGGATGGCGGGACCGTCATATGCTGAGAGAATGGAGCGGCTGGGCTTATATACTCCGGAATTTGGAAGGATGAGAGGAGATCTTATTGAAATATAAGATTATTAAGGGTTTGGACACGCTAGAGGCGGGAAACATGTTCCCGATGCTGGGGGAGTCCAGAACCAGGGACCACAGTTTAAGAATAAGGGGTAAGCAAAATAGAAAGGAGACGAGGAAACACTTTTTCTCACTGAGAGTTGTGTGTCTGTGGAATTCTCTGCCTCAGAGGGCAGTGGAGGCTGGTTCTCTGGATACTTTCATGAGAGAGCTAGATAAGGCTTTTAAAGATAGCGGAGTCGGGTGATATGGGGAGAAGGCAGGAACGGGGTACTGATTGGGAATGATCAGCCATTATCACACTGAATGGTGGTGCTGGCTCGAACCGCCAAATGGCCTACTCCTGCACCTATTGTCTATTGCATCTCTAAACTAATGTAAACTAAAAGCATCATAATTCGTGCATAAGCTAGTCTGGTGAGTGAGCACAATCAATAACTGACTGAGACGCCAGATTTCAAACACCTGTTTGAAATCTCAATTGTTTTAATTCAAAGTCAAACTCATTTCTCTTGCAATGTAGATGAGAAGTTTGAAAATCCAGCTAATTCTAATTCCCCTTAAAGTAAGCTTTCTCTTCATCATTTGTATATGCTCATGACCCTGATGGTTGCAATGCTAGGCACGATTTAATAGAGTTTAATTGACATATGTACCAAAACGGAACAATGAAATTCTTACATGCAGCAGCATAACAGGTCAGTACTCACAAATAACACAATAAACAAAAAATGTTCAATCTATACTATTACTCTCATCCTGACCACTTCCGGTTTGCTTTTTTTTTTTAATTTGCGCAAAAACGATAGCCTTTATCGATAGGATGTTTTTGCCACCTTACTCGCCGTTCTCCTCTCCTCCAAGAACACCAAGTTTTGTTCCGATCGGTAGAAGATTAAAAAAAGTTAAGGGCCTGTCCCACTGTACGAAGTAATTCAAGAGCTCTCCCGAGCTCAGGACATCTCTTAGCGGCTCGTAACGCTAACCACAGGTACTCGGGAAATGCGGTAAGCTTGTGAAGATTTTTCAACATGTTGAAAAATGTCCATGAGAGCCCCAAGTACCTACAAGTGGCTATTACCGTAATTCTCCGAGTTCGAATCAGGGGAAACTCGGGAGAATTCTTGAATTAGCTCGTAGAGTAGGACGGCCCATTAGGAAGGTTTAACAAACCGTGAGATCAACAGATTGGTCTTCTCGCCTGTCAGTCACCATGATGATAACGCCATGACGGTAACACCATGAAGGTAACGCCCCTTCCGGCACCCGCTGGAGAATAAAGTCCCGGAGGCGGGTGCTGAGTAAATAAGTGTTGATTGAGTCCGCAAGAGTGGAGTTGGGAAAGTCACTGTGTGGTGCCGAGGCCGGTGGCTGCTGAGTGGAGTCCCAAACCCCCCCCCCCCCCCCCCCCCCCCCACACACACAATCAGCTTCTTGGTACTACTGACGTCGAGAGCAAGGTTTTTGTTCTGCTCAGTTCAATTAGAGATCGATCACCAATATATACTTTGACTCATCACTACTCGTAATTCGTTCAACAACGGTGACATAATCTAACATTAAACAGCTATCCATCGCAAGCATTCCATTTGGATTGCTTTTACATTGAAGTATAAAAAGCAATTTAAGCAGTTCATATAATATCTCACCAATTGCTGCAACTGGTTTAATCATCTTACTGAAGTTCACTTTTGGACCAAATTAGTGAGCATTTAGAGTTACTTGGGGTAAATGAAGTTCAGATGGCATGAATCTGTTTTTAGTAAGAAAATTTGGCAGATTCAATTGGTTTTATTTTAAGAAATAGCTGATTACATAGATAAATGTAATCTAGTGAATACACATGACTGTGGTTCAGTCCTTTTTAATTTAGTTTAGAGCATGCACGTGCCTTCAGGGTAGGCAAGGTTGGCAGTGCCGACTAAATACCCCGACTAAGATTATAAAAAGGTAATTATGGAAGTGTAGGGCAGCAACTCTCCCGCTGCGTCAACGTGCCGCCATTTGATCAACATTGTTTGGAGCCATTCAACTAAAATTGAGCACATAGTCCAGTATGATATTTCAATATAGTGCTGACCAGTAAGGCCAATCTAATCAATACTTGTATCTCAATGCACATCAGTGAAGCAGTCTAACTGGACATTTATCTTAATGTTGTTTGTGATACTTCCCTACGTGAAAATAGATCATCATATTTAGCCTTAAGATAACGGAGAATACTCAACTGGAAATCAAAGTCTGTGAAATAGACTGTGAGGTTCTAAAGGTATGAGAAATGTAAATAAATGTAGGTTATCTTTAATTCTCTATCCCATTCCCACACTGACCTTTCTGTCCTTGGCCTCCACTGTAATGGAAATGGCATAATGCAAATTGAAGAAACAGCACCCCATATTTCGCCTGGGCAACTTACCACCCAGCAGTGTGAATATTGACTTCTCTAACTTCAGGTAACCTGTGCTTTCCCTGTCTCTCTGTCCCTCCCTCACCCTAGTTCTTCGACCAGTCTGACTGTCCTCCTGATTAAATGTTGTCTCTGTTTGCTTCATTGAAACTTCCCCTAGCTATCAATGATCTATTTTACATTTTCCTTAAATGTTGTCCCTTTTGATGGCTCGTTTTCACATCTCACCCTTCCATATCTCTGTCTTCCTCTCCCCTGACTCAGTCTGAAGAAGGTTCTCAACCTTCTCTCCAGAGATGCTGCCTGTACCACTGAGTTACTCCAGCATTTTGTGTCTATTCATTACCAGCTATCATTGATTATGGAATACCAGCAGATACCAAAGAAAGATTATTGCAAATAACTTGATAGCTGGACCAAAAGGAACTGCTGCATTATGACAGAAAGGTGGTTGGAAAAGAGAAGCAAATGTTAGGGCTGAGAGTTGTTTGAATTGAAAAAAAAATTGATAGTAGTGGTGCACAGACATGGGTGCCAGATATGTATGTGGCTGTGTCTATGATTTAAATAGAGATGAAGAGCAAGAGAGATACTTTTTGCAGATGGCATAATAGTTTTGGCAAGCAACAGGCAAGGGCTGTGAAATCATCGGAAGGACACAGACAGGTTAGCAGAATGGATGGATAGGTGGTGTGGGCAAGGGTAAAGCAATGTGTTCAGAGTGAAAAAAAATGAGGTCAGTTTATGCATTCATTGGCAAGGTACTGAAAGTTGTAAATGATTAAAACTCATTGGAAAGTCCTTGAAAAATGTATGTGCATAAAAAGAGCTAACAGCATTGTGGATTTTTGGTAAAGCAGCAAGGAGTGCAAATAAAAGAATAAATGAATTTTATTCTATTATGGAAAAAGGCATCTGTTCAAAATCGGCAGTGAAGGATTGTCCTGTCAGTGTGTCCAAAATAATTATCACATATTTATCATTGAGCTGACATGTAATCTCTAGAGACAGATCAGTATAAATTTGGTCAAATTAATTTGTGGTCTAGATGTAACATTGAAACATAGAAAATAGATATCCTCTCATCCTTCTAAATCCTAGATGTACTCAAACTTTTCTATATGAAGTGTGTTTATAGCATGAGTAAAGAATATTTGATAAATAAATAGGGAAAGGCTACTTTCAGTTATTAGGGAAGTCTCTCTTTTACAGGCATTAATGAGGAGTGAAAATAGGAGGGATTTTTTGCTGCAGTTGTGACACTATAGATTATTTTCCCTATGAGCATAATCCGTTGTATTTTTCAATCAAGAAGTGAGTACGAATGTGATACAGACAGAGATGTACAACCAAAGAGTTAATGCAAAGCAGCCTTCACTATAGTCTGCTGAAAAACAAAACAGTATCACGGTGAATCAAGCAGCATCAGCCAGTACTGAAAACATACTTAATTCTACATGATTATGTCATTATTATCCACATCATGATGGACAAACGTTACATCAATGGCGCTGAATCAAGTCTAAGACTGATTTCAATTGCTGAATTGAAGAGAGATTGGATAAGCTGGAAAGAAAAGACACTAAGTGCTGAAGTAACTCAACGGCTCAGGCAGCACCTCTGGATGGGTTGGGACCCTTTCATCCACATTCTCCAGATATGCTACCTGTCCTGTTAAGTTACTATTTTTTTTTGTAAACCAGCACCTATAGTTCCCTGTGTCTAGATAAACTGGAATTGTTTCCATTGGAGCTGAGCGGGACTTGACAGAGGTACACAAAATCATGAGGGGTGTGAACAGAGTAGATAGAAAGAAGCTTTTCCCATGGCAAAGGTGTGAAATCTGAAAGTTGTAATCTAGAATGTATTGGCTGAGAAGATAGTGGAGGCAGGTACTCACACATGTTTTAAGAAACATCAGGATGAGCACTTAAACTGTCACGGCTGGCTAGGGTCCAAGTGCTGGTAAATAGGTTTAGTATAGGAAAGACGTGATGTATGTTAGGGACATGGTGGACCAAGGGAAAGTTTATATGACTCTAATACATTGAAATTCCATATTAACCAATTATCATTCTTCGATTAGCAGGGAAAACCAAAGGTTAGCCAGCATGATCTTCTATAAACAATAACTTAATATTGAAAATAGAAAAGCTTTTACATTACTAATCATGACAAAGGAAACATTAATGAAGAAACAAATGTAAACAAGCATAAGAGCAGTTTTCTTCATCTGTTGAAATAAAAAGTCAATAAAAATAAGTACAATCACAAAATACAAGCTTTTCCCTTTGAGAATAGGGGAAGATTCAAACAAGAGGACATGACTTCAGAATTAAGGGACAGAAGTTTAGGGGTAATATGAGGGGGAACTTCTTTACGCAGAGAGTGGTGGCGGTGTGGAATTAGCTCCCAGTGGAAGTGGTGGAGGCAGGTTCATTGGTATCATTTAAAAATAAATTGGATAGGCATATGGATGAGAAGGGAATGGAGGGTTATGGTACGAGTGCAGGCAGGTGGGACTAAGGGGAAAAAAATTTGTTCGGCATGGACTTGTAGGGCCGAGATGGCCTGTTTCCGTGCTGTAATTGTTATATGGTTATATGGTTACTATTAGACTTTAAGGGAAAATATTAATTTTTGGTAAAGGCAAATTTTTAGAAACCATAGTGAAATTCTCATGCAGGAGGCTGCACCTGAAATTGGGTTATGATCTCATGTTCAACCTTTGAAATAGTTAGGCAGAAAAGATATGAGTTTTTGATGTCGGAATTTATTTCAAAATCACTTTAGAAATATAATTAGGTATTTCATCAAAAAATTGTCCTCTCAAGTGAAAATGTAAGGAGCTCTCTAATAACATGATGGGGAAATTCCAAATTATCTGGATGTTATACAAATGATATTGACTTGCCTACCAGTTACACAACCCAGAGTGTTTTCCTTTTCATTGGTTTTATTGAAGCGTACAATGTACAGGCATAATACCAAAAATGAATACCTCAGCTGTGGTAACCTATTATGGATTCATGTATTTATTTTTCATTTCAAATGCTTCAGCAGAACATTAACAACAGTGATGCCCATCTAAAGTCGACCTCAAGCCCGGCATTTACCTGTCCTTGAGAGCAACTTCTGGGAATTAAGTGGGGGAGTGGGGGGGGGGGGGGAGCAGTTAAGGGACTGGGCAAAGGGGATAGGATGGAATCAAGGTTGGTGGAGATGAGTTTGGTGGGACAGGAGCAGGCAGAAACAATGGGTCTGCCAGGGCAGTCCTGCTTGGTTAAAGAATTGGACAAAGGGGGATAAGATGGAAGGTCCCATCCTGAAACGTCAACATCCATGTTGCTCCTGACCCAAAATGTCACCTATCCATGTTTTCCAGGAGAGCTGCCTGATCCACTGAGTTACTCCAGCACATTGTATATTTTTTTCTGGGATCTTAATTGTTTTGGAATAAACAGTCTTAACCCATCGTGGTTTTAGCTTAGTTTAGTTTACTTTAGTATAATTTATTGATCCGTGTACCAAAGTAATGTGAAAAGCTTTTGTTATTTGCTAATCAGTCAGCAGAAAGACAATACATGATGACATCGAGTAATCCACAGTGTACAGATACACGATGAAGGGAATAACATTTAGTGCAAGGTGAAGTCCGATTAAACATAGTCCGAGGGTCTCTAATGAGGTAGAATTGCTCTCTAGTTGGTGGTAGGATGGTTCAGTTGCCTGATAGCAGCTGGGAAGAAACTGTCCCTGAATCTAGAGGTCTACGTTTTAATACTTCTATACCTTTTGCCTGATGGGAGAGGGAGAAGGGAGAAGAGGGAATGGCTGGGGTGCGACTCGCCTTGGTAATGCAGTTGGTTAATTGATACAAAATGGGCAGAGTGGAGGAAAGGTTAGCTCATCTCTACATCGGGTGCAGCATGCCTGTCACGTATCGTTTAATAGCATCAATGATCAAGTAGTGTAGCCATGCGACCATCATTCAGTTTATGATCCATCTCTATGATTAATAGAAGCAACCTGAAAAACAAAGTGGAAACATGAGGGAAGACTAGGTCAATTCAATTCAATTTGAGAAATGGTTCAAAATGAAAGATAGTAGGCCAGCCAAATGTATGGAGTTTGTCTCATTTTCCTTCTTGAAGTAAATAGAGGAAATTTGGCCAAGATGTAAGTCAATCCGTTATGGCCCATTTTGCACATTACCAAATGAAATTAAATGTTCGGTCTTTATTAAATCTTATTTTGCCACAACGTTTGAGTCTTGTGGGTAAATTTGATATGTTCTATAATTGTGTGACACCTTTCTATCCAAGCTTTGCACTCCTGGTCTGAAGTGGGGCTTTTTGCCATTGTGGTTAATTAGAAGGCAATTTAGCTGCTGAAGAAATGCAAAAGGAGGAAGGGTGTAGCTTACTTAACCATAGCCAGCATTAGAGGACAAAGAGCACTGAAATAGGTTACTTACATTTCTTATGGTTCCAGGTCCATTGCAAACAAAATGTTAACTATAACTGACATTCTGTGTTGGAAAGAACTGCAGATGTTGGTTTAAATCGATGATGGACACAAAACGCTGGAGTAAATCATTCTATTGCATTCATTCTCTCCAGAGATGCTGCCTGTCCTGCTGAGAGTATTCCCTCTCTCCAGAGATGATAACTGACATTCATTTGCCTCTAGAAAGGAACATTGCTACAGGGTTTTTTTGATCTATCTATTTTAATCCATTTACTGAATGGATTTGTGTTATACAAAGACAAGCACAGAACAAAATCCAGTGTACAGCCAAAGTAAAATAAGAGTAATTAAAAGCTCAGCCAACCCATCAAAACCATTTAACAGGAAGCCACAGGAACATGGTGATAAGTGATTACACTTGAAACAGCATATTAAGTCCTTGTGTACTTGTTTCATTAAAGGCATAATAGGTCCATCAGCATTGGTGTTAGCAAAATTCCCAACTTCATCTAAGTGCAATGCGAAGCAAAGCTAATTCATAATGTTTTATGTGGACAGCTTTGGAGCAAAGTGACCCTCCCAAGATCAATCAGCCCATCCCCACTATCAGGCAACTGACAGAATCTCTGGGTCCCATGCTGACCTTGTCAGCCATGTGGACCTGCAAAACCGTGTAACTCATCTGCATCCCCCTAAACACTGCCTCAAATATTCATTTTATTCATTCTGCTCCTTCTCGAAAATCAGAACACACACACACTTGTGGGGAAATAACTGTTATAACCATATAACCATATAACAATTACAGCACGGAAACAGGCCATCTCGACCCTTCTGGTCCGTGCCGAACACATAATCTCCCCTAGTCCCATATACCTGCGCTCAGACCATAACCCTCCATTCCCTTCCCATCCATATAACTGTCCAATTTATTTTTAAATGATAAAAACGAACCTGCCTCCACCACCTTCACTGGAAGCTCATTCCACACAGCTACCACTCTCTGAGTAAAGAAGTTCCCCCTCATGTTACCCCTAAACTTCAGTCCCTTAATTCTCATGTCATGTCCCCTTGTTTGAATCTTCCCTACTCTCAGTGGGAAAAGCTTTTCCACGTCAACTCTGTCTATCCCTCTCATCATTTTAAAAACCTCTATCAAGTCCCCCCTTAACCTTCTGCGCTCCAAAGAATAAAGCCCTAACTTGTTAACCTTTCTCTGTAACTTAGTTGCTGAAACCCAGGCAACATTATTATGTGGACTGAATTGGAAAGTCAGTGAAAATGGGTGTGAGGAGTTCCATACAAGAATAAACCCCGCTGGTTCATCCTGATGCAGGCAGAATACTTAATGTGACCATTAGATGCAAATCTAAAGTAATTGTAACCTAATAACAAGTCATTCTTGAAGACAGTTTCTGCCAAGCTGGTATCAGGCAACTGAACCATCCAACCAACAACTAGAAAGTAGTCCTGAGCTACGATCTGCCTCATTGGAGACCCTTGGACTATCTTTAATCGGGCTTTATCTTGCACTAAACGTTATTTCCTTTGTCATGTTTCTATATACTGTGGAGTTCTCGATGATAATCATATATAGTCTCTCTGCTGACTGGCTAGCACGCAACAAATAAGTTTTTCACTGTACACGTGACAAAAACTAACTACTACAGAAAGAAAATGGTAAAGAATATGGAAGGTGCATTCATCTTTGACGAGATTTTTTCCAACAGATATGTTCTACTAATTGCAGAGAACAGTAGCCATCCACATCAAAGTTGCTTGCTCATTAAACTAATTTCAGCTTGCAGTCAGCACTTATCATGCTCATCATTGGTTTATTACCTCACCAGGGGAGCAGTTGATGATTGCTCGCATCATTTTAAGCTGCTTAAATGGGAGGTGCTTTGTAGTAGTAGCAGCAGGTGGTGGAAGCCATCATTCTGGCATTTGTGGGGAAGTGCCAGCTGCTCTGTACTTAAACAGTCAGCATTTCTGTGTCCACTCCTATAGACTACAATGGTAATAAGTCACCACTGCAGGAAGGTGGTAATGACTTTTCCATCCTCCGCCAACTTGTTCTACACTCCATGCCTCCTATTCATCACTTGTTCCATTCTACATGCCCCATATTCAACTGTTCACCTATTACTGCTGCATTCCCAATGGAAGGCCCACCAGTGCAGTCATCGCTGGGCGCATTTGACTATTGCAAGCCGACCTCCTCGAACACCTGGCTCATCATTCGTTTTGTTTAGTTTACCAGCCGCACTTCCATTGACTCCATTTACACCTCGCGCTGCCTCGGCATAGCCACCAGCATAATCAAGGATGGATCACACCCTGGTTACTTCCCCTTCTCCCCTCTCCGATCAGGGAAATGGTACAGAAGTGTGAAAACGCACAGCTCCAGATACGGGGGTGGGGGGTCTTCCTAGCAGGCAACTGAACCATCCTACAAACAACCAGAGCGCAGTCCTGAACTACCTCATTGGAGACCAACGAACTATCTTTGATCGCTTTACTGGCTTTATCGTGCACTAAACGTTATTCATGTTATTCCCTTTATCATGCCTCTGTAAACTGTGGGTGGCTCGATTCTAATCATGTACTGTCTTTCCACTGATTGGTTAGCATGCAACAAAAGCTTTTCGCTGTTCCTCAGTACAAGTGACAAGAAACTAAACTCAACTCTAGTTTAGTTCAGTCTAGTCTAGTTTAGTTTGGTTCCGTTTAGTGTAGTTTACTGATACAGTATGGAAACAGACCTTTCTGCCCACCAGGTCCACGATGACCATCAATCACCCATTCGCACTAGTTGTATGTTATCCCATTTTCTCATCCACTTCCTACACACCAGTGGCCAATACAGGGCGCTAGTTAACCTACAAACCTGCGCAGCTTTGGGATGTGAGAGGAAACCAGAGTACCCGGAGAAAACCCACATGGTCACAGAGAGAATGTGCAAACACCTGTAAGCTTCAGCAACTTTACAAATGTTTGGCAATCGCAAACCATTGATTCAATGAAGCAACAGGCAGTAGAGGTCCATCAGCAACCACACTCAACTGATAATTAATGTTAATTACACTGATATTGGCTCTTTCCTAAATATCAGGTCATCGTGCATATTTAACATGTGACATCAGGGGCGGCACAGTGGCACAGCAGTAATCGTAATTTTATTAGCCAAGTATGTTTTGCAACATACAAAGAATTTGATTTGCCATACAGTCATACCAAAAATACCAACAGGACACACAACTACATAACATTGAACATAATCATCCACCACAGCAGTCCACCACATTTCCCACTGTGATGGAAGTCAATAAAGTCTTATCTTCTTTCCTCCTTTTCTCCCGCGGTCGAGGCAATCGAACCATCCACAGTCGGGGTGACCGAAGCTTCTGTGATGGGGGCGGTCGAAGCTCCTGCGGTTGGAGCTCCCGCGGTTGATGCCCGGCAAAGGGACCGCCAGCTCCAATGTTAAGTCCGCAGGTTCCCGTGATTGCAGCTCCAGAGGTCGATCCCCAGCAAGAGGCCGCAGAACAGACGGAGATATGATACAGAAAAAAGTTACACCTCCGTCGGGGAGAGAGATTTAAAAAAACTTTGGGCACATTAGCTGGAGTCAGTCGCTTAGCAAACTGGACTGCTGCAGTCTGACATTCATTCCTGTACATAAAGCTACCATTTTCTGCACTGCCAAGCTAATCAGGTTCTTAAGGTATTAGGAAAAGATTAAGGCAGTATCACCCTGTTGGCTGAACGTGTGGTTCTTGTTGGTTCCTTTATGAACAGCAGGATTGGCAGGTCGGTGGGAAGTGTAGAGCAGAAATGATAAGAGCATTTATTGACTGAAGGAACAGTTTTGAGTGTGTGAAAATACTGTGCCTATTGAAAAAAAGACCACGACCATCTCCATGTTCAGAGTTTAAATCTCCGATTATGGTGACAGGCAAGGCATAGTACAATTCTGGGAACTGAAGAAATAACTCCCACAAGTATATTTCTCATTATAAAGTTTAGACAGCACCAATATAAAAGCTTAGATTATCCATGTTGTGTGGCGAAGAAAGATTTTATAGAGCAGTAGGCTATCAAGTTTTAATAAGGCAAATGATATATTTCACATTTTTTCCATAAAAGGTGAACAATTCAAGCAACTCGTTTAATGGGAGAGTCCTGTTATATAATTGTTTCTCATTTCAAACACAAAATCAACTTTTTTATAATTAGTATTTCATTTATTTCAAATGCATGGTGTACTAAATGAGATGAATATTTAGCCAGCTATTGGAAAACCTCATCCTCTGTTGCAGTCAATAATCCAAATAATGTGGATTATTTGCTTGTTGGTTTCTGGTAGTCAGCTGCTCCTTTGGACATCTTAACAATGGACGCTGTCTTGCCTTATGCGGGATTATTTAGAGAATGTTTCTGATTCCTCAATCAGTGTTTTCGCTACACTTAATTATTGTCCAGGAAGGAACTGCAGATGCTGGTTTAAACCGAAGATAGACACAAAATGCTGGAGTAACTCAGCGGGGCAAGCAGCATCTCTGGAGAGAAGAAATGGGTGATGTTTCGGGTCGAAACTCTTCTTCAGACTGATGTCAGGGGAGATACATAGATACGGAAGTGTAAGGTGTGAAAACAGGACAAAGGGGATGGAGATCAAGAAAAATGTAGAATAGATCATTGTTAGCTGGGAGAAGGTAGCAACAAAGCAAATAGAGATAAATTGTAGTCGGAGACAATCAGACTGGTCAGAGAAATGGGGAGGGGGAGGGATGGAAAGAGAGGGAAAGCAAGGGTTACTTGAGGTTAGAGAAGTCAATGTTCATACTGCAGGGGTGTAAGCTGCCCAAGCGAAATGCTCTTAATTACTTTTGTTCAGGCCATTTGCACACATTCATGGATTCCCTCCTGAAGCCCTATTCTGGGAGTACATCCATCATGTACCTGTGCAGCACTCTGTGGAAAAGTTTCTGCTCCAAGCCATTGAATGAGCGATCCACAAAGGAGATGGTATCCTAGAGTAGCATAAAGCTGTCAGAGGTTTTCCTGCAGGTCTGATCCAGGTGATATACTAGGGTCCAGACTCGACAATGTCACCTATCCATGTTCTCCAGAGATGTTGCCTGACCCGCTGAGTTACTCCAACACGTTGTGTCTCCTGCCTTGTTTGTCAAGGCTGTCTTCTCTCATTACCTAACATCACGTTTTGCTGGATCCATCACATAGGACATGGTCTTGAGACATGACAACGGACTTGACTCTATTAGTGATGAGCCTGGACAAAGTATTATTGTAATTGTAATTAATTTACTAGCCAAGTATGTAAACATACAAGGAATTTGATTTGCCAAGATTCATACAAAAAAGCAACAAGATAAATAACCACATCAAAATTAAACATAAACTTAATCAGCCACCACAGCGACGTGTGAGAATCCCCAGAGCACACAGCATAAGCGGAGACCCACAGCATCAGTTCAATGTCCGGGCCACACACACGGTCCTTCACCACGATGTGACCAGAGTTGTAGCGACCGCTGTCACTCTCTCTGCAGTCCCTGTCCGCCCGAACAATCAGAAAGCCATCTACACTCGCACTAGACTCTGGGATGTCCTCATGGAGCCATGTCCCCGCAAAACACCGAGTCCTCACCAGTGCAGGCAGCATGACCATCTTGTTTTTTTGTCAACCTCACATTCCCCACTGTGATGAAAGGTAGGCAAGGATTTTGCTATTAAAACATGGGGGGAGACTACAATTTTATTGGCGGCCGCACATGCGCACACACGTGAGGCTTCGGCCGTGGGTCCTGTGGACGGTAACATCGTGAGCTGACCTGGTTGGTGACCGACTACGAACTCCAGCAACAGCAACTTTGTCTGCCCCGAATCATGTGGCTTGAATCGGCCCATTCGCGGGACCTTTCACAGGCCGGCGGGGGCTTCAACATCGGGAGCCTCGATCGCCTCGATGCAGCAGTTTGAATTTAAGCCGCACCGGGTGCTGAAAGGCCCCGCCAACGTGCCGATTCAGCCCTTAGAAAGCATCTAATAAAGTCCAAATTACAAAACATGGGGGGGATTGTCCCCACCTCTCAAAGCATGGGGGGGGGGGCGTGTGTGTGTCTCCCGTCCCCCCAGGATTTTCGCCCACGATGGAAGGCAAATAACTTATTTCTTCATCCTCCTTTTCTTGCGCGTTTGGGGCAATCGAGACTTCCGCAGTCGGGGGGGATCGAAACTCCCGCATCGGGGGGATCGAAGCACCTGTGGTTGGAGCTCCTGTAGTCGATCCCAAACAAAAGAACCGCCAGCTCCACGCTAAAGCCGCAGTGCAAATGGAGACACGATGAAAAAGTCCCATCTTTGTCGAGCAAAGAGATAAAAAAAAGGTTTCCCCCAACCTCCTCCCCCCTTCCTCACCCCACCTCACATAATATAAAAACTAAAGGTACACTAAAAACATACACAGTACACAGTACACAGACAAAAACATCAAAAGAAGAAAAAGACGAGGCAGGCTGTTGGTGCGGCTGCCACATGCTGCTAATTTCTGATGTCATCACTCCCACCTTCCCCTTGCAGAGGAGAGTGAAGAAACCCTTAATCATTACTGCCAGTTGGAAGTATGCAATACCATCAGCACTGCACAACTCAACATGCAAGCCATTGCTCACAGGAATAGACACAAAATGCTGGAGTAACTCAGTAGGTCAGGCAGCATTTCTGGAGATAAATGGATAGGTGACATTTCGGGTTGGGACCCTTCTTCAGATCTGAAACATCATCTATTTTTTCCAGAGATGCTGCCTGACCCATTGAGTTACTCCAGCATTATGTGTCTATCTTTGGTGTAAACCAGCATCTGCTGCTCCTTTTTATTACATTGCTCACAGTACTTTTATTCATCTAGAAGGAATGGTTGGACCTTATCGTCTTGAATAACAGGTGATCCAGACTCTCTTGCTGGACTTGCTGCCTTCTGATACCTCCCCAGGAGAGCACTGTATATTTTAGGCTTAAAATCATTCTCCGTTTGTGGCTTTTAAATTGTACAGGCTGGCAGAGAAGGACTTTCCAATCCTTTTCAGAACCATTACTGAACCATCAGGAAACTCTCTCCGTGAACCTTTTGGAAGAAGTAGCACTGGTTGTCTTATCCCACGCCTCCAAATCAGAAGATACTCTTGTAGCTGTCCAACCCCAAAATCCCAGGCTTGTTGGTACTTTATCTCTTGGAGATCATCCTTCATATCCACCTACCTCGACTGCATGTTTCTCTCTTCTTGGAGCACTTCTCTTAGACTACCTCTTTTTTTTTTTCTCTTTTGCTTTCTCCCTCACTCTCATTCTTCCTCTCTCTCCCTCTCTTC
The DNA here is from genome assembly GCF_028641065.1 of Leucoraja erinaceus. NCBI lineage: Eukaryota > Metazoa > Chordata > Chondrichthyes > Rajiformes > Rajidae > Leucoraja > Leucoraja erinaceus. The sequence goes on along the minus strand of NC_073389.1, from coordinate 15,803,369 downwards.
CTCCCCCCGCTTTTTTTCCAAGGACTTTATTCTGCAAAATGCAATACACAGCGTACCAAAAGTACATTCAAAGGTTACAATACATCAAGCAGTCATTATAGTACAATGGTGCAGTCATTATTTACAATGCTCTCGACCCCACGCGGCGACCAGCGTTCACGGAAGGCCTCCAAAGTCCCCGCGGACACCGCATGTTCCCACTCTGGTGTGACCATCGAACCGCCCGCTGACTGGACCCGCGAATGGCCATCTCCCCACTCCCTGCCCTGTGTCCAAACACCAGGATCGTGGGACTAAAATGCAACCAGAACTTGAGGAGCAGCCCCTTCAGATATTGGTACAGGGGCAGCAACCTCACACACTCCATATACATGTGGAACATGGACTTGTCCTCGCCGCAGAAAATACAAACGGCCGGCGAGCCCGTGAACCGACTCAAAGGTTTATTACACACCACCACTCTGTGCAACACTCTCCACCCCAGGTTCCCAATGTAAATGGGACGACTCCTTTATAGAGAGACCTCCACTGGGGACCGCCCCCGTCTTCAGATGGTAACACGGACCACCAAGGCGTGTCCAGATAGAAGACGAAGGCAAGGAGGTGCAGAATGTGCAGGAGCATTCTGTCCAGTATGCGTCTCTTCGCATCACGAAACAGCAGCTGGGCATCTCGGTAAGGCGGCTCGTGTTGTGTGGTGCCTGTGCCCGAGAAATATCCCGGAGCTTGGGCCCGATGGGCAAATCCGACGGAGCGGGGGTAAGCTCAGTCAGAACCACTCTAAGCACATGCCTCTCCTCGACACCCACCATGACAGGGTGAGGACCGGCCACTCCCGCAGCCACAACACCCCCCTCCCACTGGCTGAAAACAAGCAAATTCCTCACTCTTAGCACATCACGATAGAAACTAGACAAACCGCAAAACCCCCCCTTATGCAATGACCCCGGCGGAAAAAATACGTGGCCAGAGTGTGCCATCTGGGGGGGGTTCTGCACATACATATACCTCCGCTGAGTCCTGAGACGGAGAGCCGCCACCTGGGTACGCACACATACCATACCCTCTAACGGGAGATTGAGGACCGCTGCGGAAATCCTCTGCTTCCTATCTCCCCAAAATAAATCCACCAGCTTCTTCTGTAATGCAGTTTCAAAGATAGAGGGCGGGACAAGAGTAGCCAGCCAGTATCACAACATGGAGGGCACCAGCTGGTTTATGACCAGCACCCTAACCTGGAAAGAAAGAACTCTAAGCAGGCCTGTCCAGCGCCCCAGCCGCTTTTATCCCCCCTCCCCCTCCCCCTCCCCCCTCCCCCGCCCCCCCTCTCTCGCTCTCTCTCCAACACCTTAACACATTTGAGGATGAAGAACCTCTAGTATTTGCAAATTTGCTTTTTAAGTTTGGTGTGTCCTGAAGTCACCCCTTTCGCGTTCAGTATCCTTATCCCTGTGACAGCCTACCAGTCTTCCTGCACGTGAAAGTCAGCCAGCAAGTGAGAGAAGAATATTGGCACAATGTTGGTGGTTCTGACTGGAAGGAATCAAGGGATATGGGGAAAAAGCAGGAACATGGTACTGATGTTGGATGATCAGCCAAGATCATATTGAATGGCAGTGCTGGCTCGAAGGGTTAAATTACCTATTCCTGCACCTATTTACTATGTTTCTAAGTGTGGGATAAAAACAGGATGACACTGTGAGTGCTGTGACGTGCCTGATCCGGCCAGGTGTATTGTCACAGTGATCTGTCTGCAGGGTTGCAGAAGATGCCGCGCACCTTGGCATTTTTTACCGTTTCAATCAGTCATTCAGAGCTGATGTCCCAGTTGCTGTCAGCTCCGCCGGATCTGCAGCCAAATCAATGCTGCCATTGAATTCACTGCCTGGAGAGACAGGCTGGGCCGTCACTAGCAGCAATCGGAGCTGCTGAAGGATGGCCAGCTGTTCATTGAACAAAGTCTGGTGACGGGTTACGTCATGTGAAAGGAGGCCGCTGCCAGCCAACCCTTTGATTTCCCTGATGGTGAAGTTCAGGCAACCCATGCTGAAGAAGTGACAATCGTTGTCTCTTAACCCCGGGACCACCATTGCGATCACTGCCTGTGGTTACTGTGGCACAATTAGTAGCGCAGCGGGGAGAGCTGCTGCCTCACAGCACCAGAGACCCAGGTTCGATTCTGACCACGGGTGCTGCCTGTATGGAGTTTGAACATTTTCCCTTTGACCATGTGGGCCTCCTCCACATGCTCCAATTTCCTCCCACATCCAAAAGACCTACACGTTTTGGGGTTAATTGGCCTCTGTAAATTGCGGGAATGGATGCAAAAGTGAAATGACATAGAACGGGTGATCGATGGTCAGCGTGGACTCAGTGGGCCATGGGGCATGTTTCCAAGCTGGATCTTTCAATCAAACACAAAAAAATAAAAAATAAGGTCAACCTTGACTTTCACAATGAATCACTCAGCCACAGCACCTCATGCAGTTCTTTTAGCACTCTGCAAATCAGTGGATGTACACTTTAAATCAACTGTAATGTAAAAACAAGGTGACATCACACTGATCTTTTCTCTGTTCCAGCACGTCGAGATAAAAAATCTTGTTGGTTGTTGGTGGCTGGGACATCTTTCCTACTGTTTCATGCCTTGGTTGCTGACTTCCTTGCGCTGCTTCACCATAAACAAACAAATCATTATAGTAATATTGTATTTCAATTATAGTAATATTATATCAATTATAGTAATATATATAAATCTATATAAACAAACAAATGATTATAGTAATCAGAGCGCAAAGACAAACCAAGTGGCCCCTAATCTACATAGGTCAGAGTTTAGTTGGAGGTTGTAGTGTTTAATATCCTGATGGTTGTGAGGAAGAAGCTGTGCCTGAATGTGGATGTTATATTTTTCAGGCTCCTATATCTTTTTCCTGATAGCAGGAGAGAAATGAGAGCATGGTCAGGGTGATGTGGGTCTCTGACGATGCTGGATGCCTTTTAAGAGGCAGCGATTGTTGTAGAACCCTTCGATGGTGGGGAGGTCAGTACCGTGATGGACAGGTCAGAGTTCACCACTTTTTTTTAATTTTTTTTTTAAATATTTTTCTTTATACATTCTTTGCAATCTTCTTGTCTTGCACTCACGATGTTCTCAACTGGAGCCTCAGCAGCAGGAAGGGAGTTGTTCTCCTCGGTAGGGGACTTGTGGAAGCTCGAGGTTGGAAGAGTGACGGGGGCATGCTCAGTGGGATGTACGTCCCCACACAGGTTGTATCACTTGTGTCCATTGCAGTCTCTGGTCTGGTGACCTTCCAGTTTTCAGTTTGTGCAGATGATGGCAGCATGGGTGGGAGCCACGTGTGGGTTTGTGGTTGGCATGGCACGAGCTGGATTGTCCTGGGAAACCGTCTGACCATGATTTCCATCAAATACCAAGCTGGAGGATGGGCGATCATGGGTGCCTTTCAGTCTATTTTAAATGCTACTTTGTTCCATTGTTAGTCTGGTCCAGATCCTGAAAACAGTAATTTCAGAGCATGTTCCTGTACCCTTGGCATATCTGTGAAGTAAGACCAAAACGTCCACAGCTGGAATGCGAGGCTGTGCAATCTGTTTGTGTCAGAAGAGTTCACCAAAGCTCTGCCTTCAGAGCCGACAGTGACACATCTCTTTTCGACGAAAGTTTGCAGTAACTTCAAGCCTCCAGAAATGTTTCTGAAGGTCACGTCAAAATATCCATGACCTGGAAATCACGCAGCCAGAAAATGTCTGTGACCTTGAGTCCAAAATAGTCAAACAACACATTTCCACTGGTTTGACTTCATCCACATCCCTCACTGTCACTGACCCTGTTGCAACACCTTGGCCATCAGCTTAACAGCGATAACTGCTTCTAAAAAAACAAGTTGCAGTTGCTGTTCTGCATACATTTAATACATCACTCTGAATCAATTTTAGCTTTGAAGCAAAAATCAACTCACCGGCAACTCATTGATTCTTTGTGGTCAGGCCACTACGTCATTTTTAATCCATATTCAACTGAATCATGTTAAATTTGATTTGAACCTGAATAAATGGACATTTGTGTATGTTGTTACATCATCCCAGAAGAAGGTGAAAGTATTGCTATTACTACTGCTGCATATTACTAATTACTGCTGTATATTACAATTACTGCTGTATTATTATGTACTGCTGTATAATACTCAATAATGCAGCATGTTACTAAGTTCTGCTGCTTATGATTTACTGCTGCGTATTACTTCATATTGCTGTATGGTAGTAAGTACTGAATTTACTAAGTACTGTTGCATATTACTCAGTACTGCTATATATTATTAAATACTGCTGCATATAACTAAGTACAGCTGTATATTATTAAAGTCAGTAAATGTATAAGAAGTTATTTGTGGCTACACAATGAAATCAATCAGTACTCCATATGCTACATGTTACTCAATATTGTTGTATATTACCCAGTACTGCTGCATATTACTAGGTACTGCATTGATCTATATAATGGCCTATTAATTATTTGGAATACTGAAAGTCCAACTAATTTTGTCTGACTTCCTAAACATAAATTTTACCAATACAGTTGGATATTACTAGCAAGATTATCTAATGTTGTAATTTACTGACTTGTTATAATTGTTGACCCTAACTAATCAGATTTTTCTACGTGGCTACACACACTTTAGTAACCTGGTGTGGCCTTTTGGCTTCAACGTTGCATATGGTTTCAACAATCTGTAATAACTGAGGAAAATCCATTGATCCCTTCTCTTTTAATGACATTTGTATAATTATGTTTCTCAATTGTTATTTCACCTGGCTTTTTTTCCCTGCATCAACCCCCATAATTGCTTGTTTTGATAAAATGCATTTATTTAGTGCATCTGGTAAATGGAAATGCATTAGATGTAATTTGTGGACATACAATTAAATCAATAAGGTACCACTGCAATAAAGAGCCCAAATAATCATTTATACCAATACACTGTGAAAATAAAATAACAGAGCCATTCATGCTCGACATGGAAAACAAAATAACACAAATAATTTAGAAAAACAATCACTTTATAAACTGATTTGTACCATTTATCAGTGATGTTCCCATTGGTTCTGTCTGAAGAAGGGACTCGCCCTGAAACATCACTTATTCCTTTTCTCCAGAGATGCTGTCTGAGCTGCTGAGTTACTCCAGCTTTCTACACCCATCTTTGGCTCCAATTCACATTGATTTAAACATTAACATTAATTAATAAAAAAATAAATAGTTGTTTTTTTTTCCAAAGCTCAGCATTAGCAATTCACATTTCAAATTTATGTTGTAAGTTTTTCCACCAGATATTTTCTGGCAATCTATAGCTGCATCAACAAGATACCCCACAGAACTATGCATAAATTGCAAATGAACTTTCAGGTTGAGGGTGGATGTGAGAAAGGAAGAACAGTGAAGTTGAGCACATTTTTAGTGGTGGATGAGGAACTACAATTTTTAAGGGGAAATTACAAGTGCAGGCTGATAAAAGTTGAGGGGAACTCATTAAGTCAAAACAGTCTCAGTACTTCCTCTAGTACTATAAATGTGTTTGGTCTTTGGAAGTCGTATCTGCCTTTATATGTCAATGAAGATAGATACAAAATACTGGAGTAACTGAGTGGGTCAGGCAGCATCTCTGGAGAAAGGGAATCGGTGACGTTTCGGGTCGAGACCTTTCATCAGTCTTGACCCAAAACATCACCTATTCCCTTTCTCCAGAGATGCTCCAGCATTTTGTGCCTATCTTTGGTGTAAACCAGCAGCTGCAGTTCCTTCTTACACTTTATATGGCGATAATTTATGTTTTGATATCTGTCTGCTTATAAAATAAGTGAACTAGTACATAATGTACAGAGAAAGATGGCTGCACGCACACTCATGTTGGAATCAAAAACAGCAATGATTTATTTCCATGTCAAAGGTCACTGACTGATTTACTGAGCATGTGCAAGAATGAGCACAGCTCATGTGCATAAATTACAGGGATATTGTCACATCCTTTCCATTTTGAGATTACATTACTGACGATTCCAAAGCTCCAAGTGTACCCCGCCGATTCCAAAACAAAGTAAGCTTCAACACTTTTTATAATATTTCACCGTAGTAATATGCTTTAACTCAACAGAGTAAAACAACTGTTCTGTCTTATTTCACAATTTCAATCATAGTCAAGCTTGTAACATTTCAATAACATAAACTAATGCTCACATGCTTTCTTCTCATAAGTAGGTAGGTCCATCACAGCAAAACACATTACTTTGTACCTTTCCGGCAGTCTGACAGCTCCACCTGCCCTAGTCTTTGTGATGGTGTTTCTTCCAGAAATGTCTTTTTTTCAGTAGGTACGTTCTGTGCATCACTTCTAGTTTCTTCTCTTGTCACTTTGTTTTTGTTTTAATTTCTCTGTGTTAAGAGTTTCACGAGTTGCATCTTTTTCTGGTGATGCATGTATTGTTGGTCTTCTCCATGTCAGCTGAGGTTGCAAAGGTGTCCCAGTCTTCTCCCGTCTGGTGGTTTCTCTGGAGTTATGTGTGGAGGTAGTTCTTCAGTCTTCTTCAGATCCATTCGGTTACATCGGATTAGAAGTCCTGACTCTGTCTCGACTTCGTATGATCTCTCATCCAGTCATCTCTGAACTGTTGCTCTCTTCCAACTGGTTTATCCTAGTTTATAGGGTTTGAGTCTTACGACATCGCCTTCTTCCAAGATTGGCAGATCCTTTGCATGTCTATTGTAGATTTTTGACTGTTTTCCTTGCAAATCCTTCATCTTTTTCCTCTCGCCTGTGAGTATCTCAGCACCACGTGGTTTGAGGAGGTTAGATGTTGTTGGAAGTGTCGTTCTTGTTCTCCTTCCATGTAGTCTTTGTGCAGGACTACTGTTCACTCCTTGCGCAGGGGTGGTGTGCAATTCCAGTATTGCCAAGTAGACATCTGTCTTGGAGTGAGTGGTTTACTTCAACACTCACTTAGCTGCCTTGACTGCCGATTCCACCTTTCTGTTAGCTTGGCTATATCTTGGAGAAATTGTGTGGTGGTCAAATGCCCATTTCCTGGCAAATTTGGCGAATTCCTCTGATGAGAATTGTGTCCCGTTGTCGCTTATCACAGTGCAGGGAATTCCGTATCTTGCAAAGTGGATCTTGATCTATCTATCTGTCTGACTATCTCCCAGAAATTAGATAGATAGTCCACTTTGATTAAATAATGCTTTCCCTCAAGTTCAAACATATCGGTTCCCACTTTCTCCCCTGGGCGATCTGGGAGGTCGTGGGGCATCAGAGTTTCTTTCTGATTCTGCTGTTAATACTTCCTGCAGGCCTCACAGTTTGAAATGTACTGTTTCATATCCTTCCCATACGCTGGGCATTCCTCCTTCCTACGCTTGTGCGTCCTTGCACAGAACTTGCACTTACTAGTCCCTGATTCTTCCTCTGCGAAGGAAAATTAATCCTCTTTTCTCTCGGTTTGAATCGTTCCACCATTGTTGGCTCTTCGCCGATGACCTGCATTCTTGCCGCTGTTATTTCCAGGATCTACATACAGTGCATACAGAAAGTATTCAGATCCCTTCACCTTTTCCACATTTTGTTACGTTACAGCCTTATTCTAAAATTGATTAAATTCATTTGTTTTATCATCAATCTACACACAATACATCATAATATAAAAGCAAAAACAATGGTTTAGAAATATTTGCAAAGTAGTTAAAAATAAATAACTGAAATATCACATTTAGATTATTCAGACCCTTTGCTGTGACACTCAGAATTGAGCTTCAGTGCATCCTGTTTCCATTGATTATCCTTGAGATTATTCTAGCAAGTGGATTTATTCCAAAATTGATTAAATTCATTTGTTTTATCATCAATCTACACACATTACCTCATAATATAAAAGCAAAAACAATGGTTTAGAAATATTTGCAAAGTAGTAAAAAATAAATAACTGAAATATCACATTTACATTATTAAGACCCTTGACTGTGACACTCAGAATTGAGCTTCAGTGCATCCTGTTTCCATTGATTATCCTTGAGATGTTTCTTCAAGTTGATTGGAGTCCATTAGTGGTAAATTAAATTGATTGTACGTGATTTGAAAAGGCACACACCTGTCTATATAAGGTCCCACAGTTGACAGTGCATGTCAGAGCAAAAACCAAGCCATGAAGACGAAGGAATTGTCCATAGACCTTCCGAGACAGGATTGTGTCCTCTGTGGAGATGGGAGAAAATTCCAGAAGGACAACTATATCTGCAACACTCCACCAATCAGGCCTTTATGTTAGAGTGGCCCGATGGAAGTCACTCCTCAGTAAAAGGCACATGACAGCTCGCTTGTAGTTTGCCAAAAGGTTCCTAAAAAAGATTCTCTGGTCTGATGAAACCAAGATTGAACACTTTGGCCTGAATACCAAGTGTCACGTCTGGAGAAAACCAGGCACCGCTCATCACCTGGCCAATACCGTACCTACGGTGAAGCATGGAGGTGGCAGCATCATGCTGTGGGGATGTTTTTCAGCAGCAGGAACTGGGAGACTAGTCACGATTGACGGAAAGATGAATGGAGCAAAGTACAGAGAGATCCTTGATAAAAACCTGCTCCTGAGCGTTCAGGACCTCAGACTGGGGCGGAGGTTCTCCTTCCAACAGAACAATGCCCTTAAGCACACAGCCAATACAACACAGGAGTGACTTCATGACAAGTCTGCGAATGTCCTTGAGTGGCCCAGCCAGAGCCCAGACTTGAACCCGATAGAACATCTCTGGAGGGACCTGAAAATAGCTGTGCATCGATGCTCCTCATCCAACCTGACAGAGCTTGAGAGGATCTGCAGAGACGAATGGGAGAAATTACCCAAATAATGGTATGCCAAGCTTGTAGCGTCATACCCAAGAAGACCTGAGGCTGTAATCGCTGCCAAAGGTGCCTCAACAAAGTACTGAGTGAAGGGTCTGAATACTTATGTAAATGTAATATTTCAGTTATTTATTTTTAACTACTTTACAAAAATTTCTAAACACCTGTTTTTGCTTTTTCATTATGGGGTATTGTGTGTACATGGATGATAAACAAAAATGAATTTAATCCATTTTAGAATAAGGCTGTGATGTAACAAAATGTGGAAAAAGTGAAGGGGTCCGAATAATTTTTGAATGCACTGTATGTCCACAGTCCCCTGCAGTGTCAGATTCCTCTTCTGAAGGAGTGTCTTCCTAGTTGGTCTGTAATACCAATGACGATGCGATCTCGAATGCGGCTTTCTTTCAAGCAATCGCAAAAGTTGCATGTCTTAGCAAGCTCCTTCAGCTCTGCAACATACGATTTAATGCTATCCCCTGGTTTTTGATATCGCTTATTGAAAATGAATCTTTCATACATATCATTCGTCTCTCCTATGATGATGGTAAACATCTTGTCGATGATGACTTTCATATCCGTCCCATCTGCTACAGTTTCGAATGTCAGGGTATTGAAGATTCGCAGTCCTTCCTGTCCAACAGTATGCAAGAATACTGCTTTTGATACTGTTTCTCCTTCTTATCCAGTTCCGTAATCACTACATAATTTTCATACATTTTATTAAACATTTCCCACTCTTCCACCCTGTTCTCTTTGAGGTTTAGATTGGGTGGTGGAGCCACGTGGAAAGATGGACTGGTCTGCGCCTTTGAAATATCAGCGTATTTCCTCGCTCTCACTAGCTTATTTTAACTTTAAGCAGACTCTCACAGCACGTCGTTTTAAACTTCGACTCCCACAGCGCTGATTTACATGCAGCGTCTTGTCTTTGTGCGCTCACTGACCTGCATTCACTCATGCATGCAGCTAGTCCAGTCGCTGAGCGTTGAAACATTGATTACTGAAAGCTTTTCAAAGCATTTTTTCTAATCATCATAGTGTCCTTTTGATTCACAAATATTCACTTTCACCGCTGCCACCATGTTTTGATATCTGTCTGCTTATAAAATAAGTAAACTGGTACATAATATACAGAGAAAGATGGCTGCACACACACTCATGTTGGAATCAAAAACAGCAATGATTTATTTCCAAGTCAAAGGTCACTGACTGATTTACTGAGCATGTGCGAGAATGAGCACAGCTCATATGCATAAATTACAGGGATATTGTCACAATCTAGATAGCAATACACAACATTGCTTAGCACTTGGATTATATCTGCTGTTTACTATATACTATGTCAGTGGTTCTGGAGCTATCATGAGTATCTGCAAGATTGGTTTGCACTTTTATCACTTGGAATGAATCTGCTCTTTGTTGAGCCTGTAATTTGTCCCAACTCCAAATGTGTGCGACCACATGAAGTAGTAATAGAAAATGATCAGAACACTCAGCAGGTCGGGCAGCATCTGTGAAGAGAGAAACAGAGTTAATGTATTAAGGAGCTTGCACAGAATGAGTCAGATCAGGTATCAATAGAGGCCAAGGTCAGAGTGAAGTTGAGTTCTGATTGATGGTGATCAGGATGTGTTCATGCTAGCCTTTATCTTCATGCCCGGGCACATTGCCACCCCTTTCCCTGCAGCCCAGTTATTTGAATCTGAGGAAGGGCCTCGACTCGAAACTTCACCTATTCCTTTTCTCAAAAGATGCTGCCTGATTGGCTAAATTACTCCAACATTTTGTGGCTGTCTCCATTTATTTAATTCAAGTTAGCAAAGTTGATATTGTTGCATCGTTGCAATTCATAGCCTCTCGCGCCACCATTGGAAATGGTTGATGGGCAAAATGCTGAAGTTACACAACAAGCAGAGAGAAACAAATTGCATATTCTGCACGTATAAGGAATTCTGCTGTTGCTGCCAGACCTAATCTCCCCCACAGTACAGAGCATGTAGTTGAAACGCAAGCAGCTGCTTCATAGTGCAGAGAGAATTTTGAGAGATGTTTATGCAGCAAGCAGAAATGACTGCAGGTGGGTGGCAAGGATGTAGCGGGACACAAAGATAAGTGCTGTGGGCAGAGGAAAGAAATCCACAGTCGACCCAACAAAGCAAACGCTGCCATTAATATCATTACAGTTTGTGCAGCACACTTTCCATGTTGATGAGTCCGGATGTTTTTCACAATCTGATGTCCCAAAATACTCCCCAGCCAATGAGGAAAGCAGCAGCCAATATATAAGCAGTGGAGGAAGGTTCATAAGTTCATATGTGAGCCGAAGGGTCTGTTCCTGTGTCCAAGGCTGACATATGTCCAAGGATGAAATCCAGTGTAAGGATGATTTTTCTTGGATGTCAGGTTTAAAGCAGAGGGCACAATTCATGGCTTTTATGCTGAACACAGAATAAAAATATTGTATCAATTACAGTTGTAAGGGATCAACATCGAGGTTCAGGTATAGGGGTTGAAACTATTTAATTGCAGACGGAAGGGCATGGATTTTCATTTTTTTTAGAACTTCATAACATTGCAAAGAACGTTACACTCAACTGAATATGAAATGTAGTAATTGCTGCAAAGTTGAACCACTGTAATCCTCCTGTTATTGAGTAAGGAGTTTCATGATTCAACAATGAAGGGACAGCAATTTATTTCTCAAGGCGCTGTAAGGCAGAAGCTCTACTGCTGCGCCTCTGTGCTGCCCGTTGCTTTACCTTTTACTTTCAGTTATTTGATTATCTTACATGGAGTGGATCTAGTTTGCTGAAACTTCACTTATCTGATGCTGGGAACCACAGGAGCACTCAGAGGTGGATTCATCCACTTAATACTTTTGGTTGAAAATACTCGCCAAACTATCAGCTTGTCTTTGGCACTCACGCGCTGAGCAATGCTGATAGTTTTTATATGTTTATTTTACTAATTACAGTTCTGTTTCTTTAGCTATAATTTTAAAGATACAGCACAGAAACTGGCCTTTTCGGCCCTACGGGTCCGCGCCGACCAGCGATCCCCGCACATTAACACTATCCTATACCCACTAGGGACAATTTTTACATTTACCAAGCCAATCAACCTACATACCTGTACGTCTTTGGAGTGTGGGAGGAAACCGAAAATCTCAGTGAAAACCCGCGCAGGTCACGGGGAGAATGTATAAACTCCGTACAGACAGCACCCATAGTCAGGATCGAACACGGGTCTCCGGCGCTGCATTCGCTGTGAGGCAGCAACTCTACCGCTCCGCCACCGTGCCACCTGGGTATGGTGCAAATTCTGCTCAGCAGCTTCACTTAGGCCATGATCAGAATGGGTAGACTTTCTCAAAGATTCTCAAAAGTAAATTGTTATTGACATTCTTTGTTTTTTAGTTCATTCAGTGAATGTGCTCAACTGATGTCAACACCTGCAAACATCCTGCAGTTTAGTAAATTTGATCCTGTCAAAAACCCTCACGTGTATGTAATGATTAAATCCAACATGTGTAAGTAAAGGCAGCGATGATGAAATATGTTATGGATTATGATGGCTCCTATGCGGCTGGGAGTGTGGAAATGTCATCTGTAGAATCTAGCTGGACAGGTTTGAATAAAGTGGGTTGTGTTAAATTGATACCCTGGAGTTTTGCTAAATCACCTTAGAGGCTTAGGAAGGAATTTGATCAAACTTTATCTTCTGCCAAGTAAAATCTGTGGGTAGTTGACATCTACCAATGATTTTAAAAAAATGAATACGTTCATAGCAAGGCAGATTTTGCAGGGTCACCAAAAACTGTAGGATAAATAGGACTCAAGGACATTTTTCCTTTCATTTCAAAATGTCTTCATAGATACACTTCCGGTGTTAGTAGGGCTTATTTCTTTCGATTAGACCTGTCCAAACTAAGTTCCGGAGTAATGTTTTCAAAAAGCTATCTTTTTCCCATTGATGTTTCAAACTGCTTCATAAAAGCTACTTGTATGTTTAAAGGAAGGTAGACACAAAATGTTGGAGTAACTCAGCGGGACAGGTAGCATCTCTGGAGAGAAGGAATGAATGGGTGACATTTTGGGTCGAGACTCTTCTTCAGACTTATTTGTTTACTGTATGATGCTGACTTCTGAGCTCTTGGAATAATTTACTCAAAAATATTATAACATAGAATATAGAAAAAAGGACAGTACATCACCGGAGCATTCCCTTCACCCCACAATATCTGTGCCGGACATGATGCCAAGATAAACTAATCTCATCTGCCAGCATGTGATGCATATCTCTCATTTTTCCATGTGACCATCTAAAAGCTTCTAAAATGTTGTTATCGCATCTCCACCACCACCCCAATATTCTTTTTATAGTTCCTGTAAATGTTTTGCCCAACTCCAGTTGAGGCCAATAGGGGCTGATTTTGTAGAAACAAGGAACTGCAGATGCTGGTTTACAAAAAAAAGGACACAAAGTAACTCAGCAAATCAGGAGCTTTTCTGGAGAACGTGGATAGGTGATGTTTCGGGTCAGGCCCATTCTTCAGGCTGACATTGCTTATGTTTGATTTTGGTTGATTTTGGCTTTGCATGAGAAAGTAAATTGATAATGGCAAATCAGCAGCCTATTTTCCCGATGTTTTTAAATATCCATTCAGGTAGAGGAGATGGCAGTAAATTGAAGTGGAGAAGTAATTCCCTGTTGGTGATTTGAGTTTTCACAACTAAATTTCAGTGTGCTGTCTTTGTCCAGGCACTGGCCTGATAAGATAATGGTACTGAACTCACAGAACCCTTTGAAAAGTGATGCATGAAAGCAAGATGAACTGGAGGCACCAGCCAGTGAACTTTTAATGTACTTTCTTATCAGTATTGTGGATTCATACTGCAATTCACTTGTAACTTTAGGCCTAAGTATTGGACTTTGAACCAGAATTAATAGAATTATTAGAGATATAGTCGCATGATATAAGATTGCATAGAATAGATATTGATGTTAAAGCTGCATTCTCAGAATTGATAAAGGCATATTTGTTGACTGTGCTACAACTGTTTTCTCAGTCAAATATATTTTTGGTGTCAATGTTTAAATGCTCACAGTTAATAACCAGCAGACAGAAACTCTGACTTACAAACTTGAAATAGTCGGCAATTTAGTAGTAGCAAGATATTTTATCTCACATAGCTCTAAGTCCATGAAATTGCAATGGCTGTCAAATCCTCTTCAAAACCACCTCACAATGAATGAGGCAGAGATTGACTTTCCTGTTGGTTTATTTGGACAGATGGTTTTCCAGTGATAAAGAAAAGCACACTGGCTGTTTACATGGCTAGTAATTGTCATCTTAACTTTCTACACTCATATTTTTAAGTGCCCTTTGAAATTGATAATTGTCATTATCATTTGGGATAATAGATCAACAGGTGGAATTTTTTTTTTTTATTATTATTATTCTACATATGCAATGTCTAAAGAACATGAAATCCATCTATCGCAAATTCCCTAAAATATCTTGGGATAAATACAGATTTAGAAAAAGACATTTAAGTGCAGTGCAATTAAATAATGCAATGACATTGAAGAACATGCACGTTTTTTTTTGTGTATTTTTGAAATAGTCGAAAGAATATATTGGTTACATGAATAATATGTTTTAACATCATTTGCGGGCCCAGATTCTTTATCGAATGCAATATTGCACACTCCCATTTTAAGAACTATAGCACGTGACCAGCCTATCTGTACTGTTTATCACATGTCAGAAAGTCTGTCTCTATATTAAATGCCCAACGTAATTTATTTTGTTAAATAAAGCACCATTGCTCTTTCAAGTTATGGGCCTTTATCTTGGAATGAATGGGAAACGATGCTGAAACACTCTACAATATAAACAACTTTTGTTGCTCCACTAAATTACAGACTGGCAGTTTGGGGCAGCTGTTCATGAGCAGAATTAGACCATTCAGCCCATCAAACCTGCTCCTCCATTCAATCATGGCTGATCTATCCTTCCCTCTCAACCCCATTCCCTTGCCTGCTCCCCATAACCCCTGACACTACAGTTTTATATTTTATATATAACATATAGTAATATATATATATAGGCTCCAACAGGATGATGGCCTTGTCGCAGCGGCCTCTGTAGTCTGTCTGTGTATTTTTTTTTTTTTTTGTCCCGTTGAGGGTTTAGTTTGTAGCGGTTTTTTAAATGTGTATATGTGGGGGGTGGGGGGTGCGTGGGGGAAACTTTTAAATCTCTTCCCTGCATGTAGACCCGACCTTTTCCCTGTTGGGTCTCCATTGCCGTTGGGGCCTAGCGCCGTGGAGCTGCCTCCAACCGGAACGACCTGGAGGCTCAAGTCACGGAGCCCGTGGAGCTGTGGAGCTGTGGAGCTGCGGACCTACCTCCGTGGAGCTGGCCAGCTTCGGAGCGTGGAGAGCTGCAGTGGCGCGCTGCTGCGACCCAACTCCGGTGGATGGTGACACCGGGAGCTCGTGGGTCACCGGTGGGAGACTGCTTTGCGGGACACCAGCAACGGCGACTTCTCCCGCCCGAATTGCGGGGTTGAGAGTGACCTGGAACGGGGCCTTACAATGCCCGGCGCGGCTTTGATTTGCCGCGGACTTGCCAGCGCCCGCCGGGGCCTCCAACACCAAGTCCCGGGGCAGGGCCTTACATCGCCCGGCATGGCTTTGAGTGGCCACGGACTTGCTAGTGCCCGCCGGGGGCTTTGACCTCGACTTTGGGAGAGGAATGGAGAGCAGAGGAGAGGCATGACTTTGCCTTCCATCACAGTGAGGAGGAGACTCACTGTGATGGAAGTTTGCGTAAATTGTGTTGGTGTGTGTCTTGGTTCTTTTCTTGTATGGCTGCAGAAACCAAATTTCGTTTGAACCTCATGTGAGGTTCAAATGACAAATAATAGGTATTGTATTGTATTGTATTGTATTGTACAGGACAGCTATCACAAAAAAAATCAGTTTACCTCAATCTCCTGCACCCTCCCAGCCTTGAAAGAAGTAGCTCACCTTTTGAAATGGGATGCACCTTGAATAATTTGAATGCCACTCAAGTTTTCTGGCTTTGTAAGTTCTGCAAAGTGTGAGCAAAAGCACTTTCACAATTCCCCCGGCAGGGATTTCCTGAATTGAGATGCTCATAATTAGGTTTAACTCTGCTGGCAGGACTTGGCCAGGCTGTGATCAAAAGTACTCCTCTTTCTTCTGATCACAGCATCTCAACTCAGCTATCCATGTACCACAGCTTTAATTGTTAGTATGTATTGAGTTATGACAGGACAGGTTACGGTGAGAAAGCATTGGTATGATTGAGAGATTACATTCCGTGCATCATCTGTTTGGAACCATGTTCCAAACTTTGGCAGTGATACAACTCCTGTCCAGCGCTCTTGCAAGGGTTTGTCTCCTAATTTTAAAATTGGCTGTGTTCCATAAAGAATTTTACTCGATATCATCACAAATCAGTAGCATCATAAAGGCCTGAGAATAGATTAAATTAATTTTCAGCTGGGGGGTGAAAATGCACTTAAGTAAAGTGATGGCACACATTCAGTCATTGTCAGCAATTGCCAACAATATGATACCAACTTCTAAAGGCTTTATCAAAAATTCTAGGCATTCTCACCGTGAATTCTCACTATGGCTACATTTAATTGGAAAATCAATCAATTTGTAGTGGAAGCACTTCTCAAGAACTGGGAAGGGTTTTGCATTGTGATCTGAAGAATGAACAGAAAAGGGCTGGCAGGCCTCATTTTTGTCTGTAATTGGTTAATGATTCGGCTCATTTACATTGTGAAATGAACTATCATGAGGTGTTCTTTACCTAGAGTGTGCATTTCAGAGTGTACTCAGAATCTGGAATTCCCCATGACAAGGAATGCTTAAGATTCATTTCAGAGTGCACCAGAGGGGGAAAGAGGGAACACCGCCGGGTATACTCTTCGATAAAGGAAGGTGGGACAAGTTGCATGCACAACTTAAATGTTGCTGTGGACTATTGTATGGCTTGTTATGGTACCATGAAACTTGTTTGTAAATTGGTCTTTGCTAGGACATAGCTGAGTAAGTTCTGAGATCAAGCATTTGAAGTGTTTGACAGACAACACAAAACACAATCATCTCTCGCTCATTGAAGTTATCTTACTTGTGGATATTGTTTGTGTTGAGGTCTAAAACATATTTCCCTCAAGCTTCCACGGAATAAATGTCCAGCAATGGATTGCAGGGACTGAGGTGTAATTTGGTTATTGTTGATCCTAGTGATAAATTGTGTATGTTTTTTCACATCTCAGTTTTTGTAAGCATTTCATCTCTGAACCCATCAATGGCAAAGATAACCTTTTCACCAAGACAGCAAATGGATGTATCATCATCACCATTTGTAGCAAGACTATTGATTGTGCTTGTGTGAAAATTGAATTTTGTTCAAACAGCATGTGGTGTTAGAACTGAATAAATTAACTGGGAGGGGTTGGGTGATGGAAGAAAGAGAACTCGTTGAACAGTACAACATCTCCCAGTTCCATGAAACAAGAGCTAATTAGCATTAATTCAGGACATCCTGCTCCAAGACAATCACACAGCACTAGTTGACATGCATTGATCAAAGCACAATGAGATTAGTAATTCACAGTATGAATGAAGGATCTGCCATAGAATCTTGTATGATTTGCCTTGGTTTATAATAACAAAGTCAAGCAAAATTTGATGCTCTCGTTTAAATACATCTTAAGCATACTTTCAAGGATATCAGGAACTAGCTGTAAGATGGCAAGTAACCATTCCAGTAAGTTGGATAAATATGTAATTAATTGCACAGACATTTCACTATAGAATGATAATGACCAAAACGAGGGGGTAGACTCTCATTTTTCAATGCTGACAGAAATCCAGTAATCAACAATCATGTTTAGGTTTATTAATGTCACATGTACAGAGACGCATTGAAAAGCACATTGTTTTACATACCATCCAAACAGATCTGATAATATTACACATAAATGCAATCAAGTCAAATTCAAGTAAAATAGAAAGAGCAAAGTGGAAGATACCAAGTGTACCCATTCTTTCTGATCAATTTTTGAGGTGTGAAAGTCTGTACAGCTAAAGGTGCTAGAGATTTTCTAGAACTGTGACTGATGGCCCCATATGGATTGCCATTTGATTCCAGCTAGTTGGCCCCACACACAACATGGTTTCTGTACCTCTAGCCTTAACTGGGGTAACACTTATCACACCCCACTTCCACTGGCCATCATTAGAAATTCAATGTGGCCAGAAATGGGACACATTCATCCTCTCATAGATGTTTAACTATGCAGTGATCATAGGTAGAAATCAAATGAAGATAAGGTTGTCACAATTGTTTGCCCTCCCTATGGTGGCACAGTAATAGAGTTGCTGCTTTACAGTGCCAGAGACCCAGGATTGATCCTGGCTATGGGTGCTGTCTGTACCAAGATTGTGCTTTCTCCCTGTGACCACGTGGGTTTTCTCCAGGTACCCCGGTATCCTCCCACACTCCAAAGATGTACAGGTTTGTCGGTTAATTATCTGCGGTAAAATTGTAAATTGTCCCTAATGTGTAGGATAATGCTAGTGTACGGGGTGATCGCTGGTCAGCGCAGACTCGGTGGGCCAAAGGGCCTGTTTCTGTGTTGTGTAAAGTCATTGTCAATTTTCCTAAGATTTGCCCAAAAAGAATGATTTGCCCAAAGAGAACAATCCGTTTGAATTAAGAACATTTGTGATATAACGTGATAATCAGTCATTGTCAATTTTCCTAAGATTTGCCCAAAAAGAATGATTTGCCCAAAGAGAACAATCCGTTTGAATTAAGAACATTTGTGATATAACGTGATCATCAGTCACAGACTTGAACACTGAGGAAGTAGTCTCAGGAAAACTTGTTCTGTAAACAATTTTTGTTGTTGTTGTTGTTGATTGCACACACAAGATGTAAAGGTGTGAATTATATCGAGATGTTTCATGATTCACACACAGCATCATCAATTCTCTTGGCTCATTTTCCTTGCACAAGGGAAAGGAAAGCTTGTCAAATATTTTCATGAAATCATTGACACTTTGCTTTCATACATTTTTAGGGAGAACAGCCTTAAAACCACGAAAGAATAGCAATGTTGCTACAGTAACAGGAGTACCATAGCAACAATGTTCTGCTGTGCATTTATATAAAAGAGGGTAAATGATAATTTGCCAATCCAGTGACATTATCAATTTTCCATACCAGGCAGTGGGGGAAAAGCAGAGAGCTTTCCCTCCTCCTGAATAGTTGTCTTGGTATTGATCAGAGGGCTGAACATCCCAGTAAAACCCTGTTCGAAAATCCAGTCCCCATTCCCACATTTACCTCAAAAGGAATATAGGCGGTAGGCTTTTATGATTAAATGAATAAAAATTACAGGATTATTTAGTCACCAAAGCCTATAAATTAGCGTAGGTTGTGCCATTAAATTTTTTTCAGCGAATCACAAGAGATACATTGATGCAATTATTCCAGGATGTTGCCTGACTCACTTGTGGCATCATCATTTTTTTTAAGCTTTATTTTCCCTGCAGATGGTGATTATCTATTAGATTGTTATAATTTATATACATATTTACATTGTGGAGTCAGGGATGACGCCAGGTTCGGCAGAGACCAATCCGACACAGTAGGGGTAACTCACGTGATACGTTTTATTTATAGTGACAAGAAAGTCCAGGGCCACAGGGGGGCACTGTCCCTCGTCACCAAGTCGCATGCGCGGTGGCACTGGCAGTCTCGAGCTTGCCCCGGCAGCTCAGTCACAGTCTTGGAAGATGAGGTGCAGTGATCTCAGGCTTCCCCCAACAGTTCACCCTTACCTCGAGAGCAGGCACTGGTGGTATTAGGTGTATCCTGGCAACGCAGTTTTGGTCTTGAAGAGGAGGCGCTGACAGTCTCTGGCAGCTCTCTTTGCCTCTATGTGTGGGCACAGTCCCTCATTGTACATGGACATCTCAGGCTTGCCCCAGACACTCAGTCTTGGCCTCAGCAGAGGCATTGGCTGTCTGAGGTACAGTGCATTCAGAAAGTATTTAGACCCCTTCACTTTTTCCACATTTTGTTACGTTACAGTCTTGTTCTAAAATGGATTAAAGTCTTTTTTATTAATCATCAATCCACACACAATACCCCATAATAAAAAAGCGAAAACAGGTGTTTAGACATTTTTGTAAAGTAATTAAAAAGAAATAACTGAAATATCACATTTACATAAGTATTCAGACCCTTTACTCGGTACTTTGTTGAGGCACCTTTGGCAGCAATTACAACCTCAAGTCTTCTTGGCACACCTGTATTTGGGTAATTTCTCCCATTCTTCTCTGCAGATCATCTCAAGCTCTGTCAGGTTGGATGGGGAGCGTTGATGCACAGCTATTTTCAGGTCCCTCCAGAGATTTTTGATCGGGTTCAAGTCCAGGCTATGGCTGGGCCACTCAAGGACATTCACAGACTTATCACAAGGCTACTCTTGCATTGTCTTGGCTGTGTGCTTAGGGTTGTTATCCTGTTGGAAGGTGAACCTCCACCCCAGTCTGAGGTCCTGAACGCTCTGGAGCAGGTTTTCATCAAGGATCCCTCTGTATTTTGCTCTGTTCATCTTTCCCTTGATCCTGACTAGTCTCCTTGTTCCTGCCGCTGAAAAACATTCCCACAGCATGATGCTGCCACCACCATGCTTCACCGTAGGTATGGTATTGGCCAGGTGATGAGCGGTGCCTGGTTTCCTCCAGACGTGACGCTTGGCATTCAGGCCAAAGAGTTCAATCTTAGTTTCATCAGACCAGAGAATCTTGTTTCTCATGCCTTTTGGCAAACTCCAAGCGGGCTGTCATGTGCCTTTTACTGAGGAGTGGCTTCCATCTGGCCACTCTACCATAAAGGCCAGATTGGTGGAGTGCTGCAGATATAGTTGTCCTTCTGGAAGGTTCTCCCATCTCCACAGAGGAACTGAAGTTCTGTCAGAGTGACCTTGGGTTCTTGATCACCTCCCTGACCAAGGCCCTTCTCCCCTGATTGCTCAGTTTGGCCAGGCGGCCAGCTCTATGGTAGTTACAAATTTCTTCCATTTAGGAATGACGGAGGCAACTGTGCTCTTCTGGACCTGCAATGCTGCAGAAATGATTTTATACCCTTCCCCAGATCTGTGTCTAGACAGAATCTTGTCTCGGAGGTCTACGGCCAAATCCTTCGTCTTCATGGCTTGGCTTTTGCCCTGACATGCACTGTCAACTGTGGGACCTTATAGAGACAGGTGTGTGCCTTTCCAAATCATGTCCAATTACCACTGGTGGACTCCAATCAAGTTGTAGAAACATCTCAAGGATAATCAATGGAAACAGGATGAACCTAAGCTCAATTTTGAGTTTCATAGCAAAGGGTCTGAATACTTATGTAAATGTGATATTTCAGTTATTCTGTTTTAATTACTTTGCAAACATTTCTAAACACCTGTTTTCGCTTCTTCATTCTGGGGTTTTGTGTGTAGGTTGATGATTTGAAAAAATGAATTTAATCCATTTTTAAATAATGCTGTAATGTAACAAAATGTGGAAAAAGTGAAAGGGTCTGAATACTTTCTGAATGCACTGTATCTTCCCGGCAGTCCAGTCTTGACCACACGGTAGCGCTGGTACTCAGATTTGTCCCATTGGCCTAGTCTTCCTCAAACCTGCAACAGGGGGATCATAGCTAGCTGGGAGGCGCCTCTTGCCCTCACTTCTCTCCTCTGACAGGAATGCCTAGGTTTTATAAGGAGTGGCAATCCAAAGTGAGCCAATTGGACCCATGTGTTACCAATGATGTTGGGGAATGGCCTCTCCTGGCCTGTCTGCCGGTGATGGGGATCAGAGTGAAACATTGTGGTGCCAACACCAAATGCCTGCAATGATCAATTTGGATGTGGACTCCTGGACAGGAATTATGGGTCGGTACCCCAGTGATAGTGTGATACTTGCAGAAACCTTGAGATAGAAGCCATTTAAAGTAGATGTTTTTATGTAGGGTGTTGCTCCTTCAGCTTCTAGGAAGTGTCTCATAGAGGTAATGAGGTCCTTCATAGAAGGTAATGACATAGGATAAGGTTTTAGTTTTTGATAAATGGCTGCTGCAACTTTTGAGTTTCATTGCAAACATTTTATACGACAAAATGATAAACATCACCCTATCCGCGCGCGCAGTGGGCTCCACTTGTGAATGACCACTTGCACAAACGGCAACTCTGTATTTTCCCAATTTACAACGTTCATCGTTCAAAGCGACAATTGCAATTTGCAGTTGACATTTTGACAAAATTAACTCTTTTGTACCACGGAATGGGCAGCATTGAGTGGCACAGTGGTGCAGCTGGTAGAGCTGCTGCCTCACAACACCAGAGAACCTGATTCAGTCCTGACCTCGGTGCTGTCTGTGTGACATTTGCACGTTCTTGCCCTCACCAGTGCTGACTGCATGTCCTCAGAGATGTGGACTCCCAGATATTTAAAACAGTTCACCCTATCCACAGGATCCCAATTTATACTCAATGGAGTGTACGTCCTCGGATGATGTGCCCTCCTAAAGTCCATGATCAGCTCCTTCTCACCAGAGTGCTAGATCAGGCCACTTCTCCCCTGGCTTCTCAGAGTGTCTGAGATTCACCACCTCCCAACCCGGTGGGCCACCACCTCATCATTGTCTGTTCCTCACATTCCTTCCCATCTTGACTACCTGGGGCCTGGCGGTGAGAAAGTCCCAGGGAGGTGTTGACATCCCAGTACGATGTGCAGGTTTGTAAGTCTTAATCCTTGGCCTTAATTGGTAAATTACCCTTAGTGCATGCAGAGTGGATGAGAAAGTGGAATAACATCGAACTAGCGTGAATGGGTGATCAATAGTCGGCACGGACTCAGTGGGCTGAAGGGCCTGTTTCTATGCTGTATCTCTAAACTCTATGCTAAACAATGTCATTTCTAGACTAATAAGTCTTTAAAATATGGGAAAGATTTGTCCATCTGGCACACTTGCGCTGTGTTATTTGTACCTGGACCTAGGTTATTTGAAAAATCATGATTTGTGGTTTGACTGCGATAAAGTGAAACATCACTTCCCCAGATCATGGCCACAGATCACATCATGAGTTGGTGCAAATGAGAATTTAATCAGGGGTGTGTCTTGGGATGCTGCCCAGCTGCAAACTAATCAATCTTTCTAGATTATCTTTCTGGATTTGGATTTGAGCCAAATTCAAAGCTATTATTTGAAAGGCTCTTTCAACCAGATCCCAGTATTGCCTGCAGATCTGAAAAGAAGAATAGAGAGTATTTCTTTTGCTCCGGTAATGCTAATGCACTCTCTGTCAAAATGTTGTAAAGGTTTAATTTTATGTAACTCCAATAAATGAAGAGAACACAAAACAACTTGCAAAGGAATGTACTGCAGATGTTGGTTTAAACCGAAGATGGACGCAAAATGCTGAAGTAATTCCACGGGACAGGCAGCATCTCTGGAGAGAAGAAATGGGTGAAGTTTCAGGTCGAGACCCTTCTTCAGCCTGATGTCAGGGGATTCTTCTCGGCCCGAAAGGTCACTCACTTCAGACATGCTGTCCCGCTGAGTTACAAAACAACTTGCAATTCGGTAACACGTTTCGTGAATCGAGCTAAACTAATGTGCACTGCAGCCATAAAGTTAGGTTTACATCTGTGCTGATTAAATGCATGGTAAGATCATGAAAAAAGCATTAGGATGAATCATCAGCTAATCTGCTGGTAAACTAATGAAGGACCAGGACATGTGAGTGGGATCCTGTTTTCTGTAGGAAATGGAATCCTTCAAATCAACTGCGACAAGTGAGTGGGGCATCTGTTCCAGATATAATCCAAAAATTGAGACTGTAAAACTAAATCAAGAATTTGTGCGGCACGGTGGTGCAGCGGTAGAGTTGCTGCCTTACAGCACTTGCTGCGCCAGAGACCCAGGTTCGATCACGGCTATGGGTGCTGTCTGTACGGAGTTTGTACATTCTCCCCTTGACCACGTGGGTTATCTCTGAGATCTTCGGTTTCCTCCCACACTCTAAAGACGTGCAGGTTTGTAGGTTAATTGTCTTGGTATAAGTTTAAATTGTCTTTAGTGTTTATAGGATAGTGTTAGTGTGCGGGGATCACTGGTCAGTGGGCACTCGGTAGGCCAACGGGCCTGTTTCTGCACTGCATCCCGAAACTAAACTAAATTTTGGCTTGGCCAATACAAAACATTTTTTTAAGTAACACATGGAGCCAGAGGTAGTGGAATTAAATGGATTGAATCATTTTGAAAGTGTGCTGTTCCAAGTGACTTCAATGATGATGTGTGACATTTTGAGTGAAGGAAGTAGTGAGTTTGCAAATCAAATGCCACTGCAAATTGCTTAGTCTTGTTGCTTTTTGACTAGGCTGGTCAGTGAACCATTATGTGGAGTGAGCTGCTTAGTAACAAATGTAAGGAATCAATTCAAATCTGACCACTTGAACTCCGCTGTCTGTGGTGCCTTCACAAATCCAGCTGCAGATTATTGCATATCGATGCTGGTTGTGGTGCTGGCAGGGTACAAATTGCTGTTGTTGTAATTCTCCAGAATGTAGCTTTGGCTTGTGATTTCCTCTTAAGGTAATTCACTACCTTGAACAGGTCCTCGGGGGAAGCAGGCAAGCAGTTCAAGAGCAATAAATACTGAATCTGTAGTGCTTGTTGACTTCCCAGTGCATTATGCATTCATTTCAGTGTGCCCAAATGTGTAGCAAAGTAACTTTACAATCAAAATTACAATGAACGATATTAATATATTTTACATGCATATATATGCAGTCATGTACTTATTCTAGGAATAAAACTGGTAGATAATTCACTTAAAAACAGCAAACTCCACATATCCTTAGTTTAGAGTGTGCATGGTCTTGTCTTAAAGACAACATTTATGTTGAAACTTTAAGGGTTTCTGTATAGATTTGATATTTATTCTCTTTCTTCTGTTGAGTTGAGAATTGAGTTCACGTTGAGAGCATAAAAATTGTAACAGATAAAAAGGAGAATGAGAGAAAAGGTGAGGAAAATTCTCACTTGTAGTTGCTCAGGGCTGCAGCTCAAAAATTTGATGCGTTTATATTGATTGATAGCATTTATTGTTGGGAAGCCAAGCTACAGATTTACAAGTAAGGTCGAGAAGGCATCCAATAATAGTTTATGGAAGAGTTGAGAATGCAACTCAGAAACCAAGCACACTTTCCACCCAATTTGATAAGCCCTATGTTCAACGTGAGGAATCTAGGATGAGGTTATAACTGTGTGATGGATGGTTTTGAGGCTGATATGCAGCTATAAGCAATAACGCTGAGCCAGGCACAAACTAAGATAGGTAAAATCACAATTGATTTACAGGCAATTTAAAGTGCAAGAGATTTGTAATGTATGGTACCCTCAAGCTCATCCCTGCTCTTCTGTCAATTGGAAACAATCTTTTGGTGAAAAATGGCATGTTTAATTTTGAAGGCAGCTAATACCCCTTAAAATAGTCAATCTTAACCGTGAAGATGCAATGTGGCACTTCAGACACCAAAATAGTGCCGTTGATAGAGAGGGTAACTTGGACACATGCCACATTTTAAGAATTCACATTTTTTTTTTCCTCATGAAAAATGTAATCAATGATCTGTTTTAATTATCTCTTTCAAAGCAGAGCTAATAAAAGTTTTAAAAACATTTTGAAATCATAAGCATCTAGTATTGATGTTGCTTCAGCGCAGATCATAAATGATGAGAAATCTTTAGCTTGTCCAGATAATCGATGAACATTGCTCGCCTATTGTTTCAGTATAACTTGTTTTCCATCTCCCGGCTTTGTGCAGTGAAACAAAAGAAAAATGCAGAAGCAAAGGCAGACATCAAAGTTTTATTTTTTTTAAAGACATTGAGGTCAGCTGGGATTGTGTACAGTTGCACAGTTTGGGGCATGGTGTCCCTGCTTTTATCCATTATTCCCTTCACAATGTCAGCCAACATATCACTTACCTAAAGGGCCTGCCCCACGTAGCGAATTTTTCGGCAACTGCTAGCGTCATATCAAGGTCGCCAAAAGATTTTGAACATTTCAAAATCCAGCGGCGACAAAACAAATGTTGCGACACTTGAAAAAACACCGCGCGCGCGTCGTCATCACGCCGCGTATTTTTCGGTGACCTGATACGTCAGTCAATGATGCCGGCAGTCGCCGTTGGACAGGACCTGAGATAGACACAAAAAGCTGGAGTAACTCAGTGGGACTAGTTAGGGATACGGGAAACGAGAGATATAGATGATGATGTGGAGAGATAAAGAACAATGAATGAAAGAAATGCAAAAAAAGTAACGATGATAAAGGAAACAGGCCATTGTTAGCTGTTTGTTGGGTGAAAACACAAAGCTAGTGTGACTTAGGTAGGGGAGGGATAGAGAGAGAGGCAATGCCGGGGTTACATGAAGTTAGAGAAATAGATATTCATACCACTGGGCAGTAAGCTGGCCAAGCTAAATTTGAGATGATGTTTCTCCAATTTACATTGAGCCTCACTCTGACAATGAAGGAGACCTAGGACAGAAAGGTCAGTGTGGGAATGGGAAGGAGAATTAAAGTGTTTACCTTCCAAGTTACTATCTGGTCCTGTGTTCGTGTTTGATGTGTGAGGACACCCACATCCCCTGTACCAGAGCATTCTGTTGCCTCTCTCCATTGAAACATTTCTTCCTTAAAAAGTGAATAACCACACATCTCAAACTTTATTCTACTGTCAAATTCTTTGCCCACGTACATAACCCTTTGCAGATTGTGCATTCTCCTCACAACTTGGCTTTCCCCCTATATTTGCTTCACCAACAAAGTTGGATACCACACACTCAGCTCCTTCATCTAAATCATTAATATTGGTTCCAGATAATTGAGGTCCCAACATCCCATCCTTGTTGCCAATCTAGAGAAACCTTCTGCCCTGATTCAATTTTCTATTAGTCAGCCAATCCTCTCTTCATGCTGGTAGATTGCCCACAACAAAAAGAGCTCTAGTGTATTGAGATGCCTAGAGTCTTCTAGAAATCCAAACATACTGTATTTGCTGATTCTCCTTTACCCACACTGCATATTCCATCCACAAAGAACTCCGATAAATTTCTCAAGCATGAGTTCCCTTTTGCAGAACCGTATAGTCACAGCTTGATTACATCCCTTAATATTCTGCTATATTTACAATCGATTCCATCAATGGCCTATTCACACCCAATGCATCCATTGTGTTGTGTTGGAAGGAACTGCAGATGCTGGTTTAAACTGAAGATAGACGTAAAATGCTGGAGTAACTCAGCGTTTTGGGTTGAGAGCCTTCTTCTGATCTCCATTTTGTTTCCAGCCTCTTATCTTTAGGCTTTTTAGAACATGAGGACCAGAGGACTTCATTGAATGGAATAATAATTTAATTGTTCCGTTTCGGGACATAATACAGTAAAAGCATTCTTGACTCTTGTTAGTAACCAGTCCCATTAGTTTCCCATGTGTTTGTTTTCCTGAGTGATGGTGATATCCTTCCCTTTCCTTTGCCTTTGTCCTGTGTGTTTTCAACATTTAGCAACATCCTTTCAGTGTGCTCCACATCTTTGCTCTTGCTTTGTTTCCCATTATTAATTCACAACTCTCATCCTCCAAGGGACCAGAGTTTACCTTAGTTGCCGACATTCCCTTGTGATTTGTTTTCATATTTCTTGAGAGCTTCAACTCAAAGGCTATTTTCTCACTCTTTATTTTCTTTTGGTCATCCTTTGGTCCAACATGTTTCTAGTCTTCCAGACAGGAACTAACCTTCAAGTTCAAGTTCAAGTTCCAGTTTATTGTCATGTGTCCCTGATATGGCAATGAAATTCTTGCTTTGCTTCAGCACACAGAACATAATAGGCATTGACTACAAAACACATGAATAAATAAACTGATAAAGTGCAAATAACAAATAATGGGTTATTAATGTTCAGAGTTCAGAGTTTTGGCCGAGTACCACCTGAAGGTAGCAGGAAATGAGCCTGATGGCTGTGGGGAATTATTACTTTTTTGATCCCCTTTCCTCAGATGGAAGCTTCAGACCTCAGGCGCTATTCCTGAACCTGGTCGTTGCAGCCACTTCAGGCTCCTGTACCTCCTCTACGACTGTAATCTTCTCAGGTAGCATGATTGCATTGTGGGAGATGATTGCATTCAGGCCCCGTCACAGCTGCCGGACATCTGTCTCATCCTCCAGCTTGGAGCAGAAGTCCCATTTAACCTTTTTGATGGCCTTACCAAGGTTGTATCTGGACTTCTTGTAACTTCGTCATAGTTATGCTTCCTTTTTGTTTTTGTTTGATATAACCCTTAACTACCCTTGTGTAAGAAGGAACTGAAGATAGACACAAACAGCTGGAGTAACTCAGCTTGACAGGCAGCATCTCAAGAGAGAAGAAATGGGTGAAGTTTTGGGTCGAGATCCTTCTTCAGTCTGAAGAAGGGTCTCGACCCGAAATGTCACCCATTCCTCCGCTCAAGAGATGCTGCCTTTCCCGCTGAGTTACTCCAGCTTTTTATGCCTTAACTACCCTTGTTTACCATGGATAATCCTTTTCAGAGAGTCTTTAATTCTCAGTAGAATATATCTTCCCTGAAAAATTTGTAATGTCATTTCAAAAGACTGCCATTCCCTGCGTACCATCTTGCATCTTATTATATTTTCAGACTCCATTTGAACCAACTCTGCCGTCATACCTTTGTAATTTTGTTTATTTAACTTTCTCAGACACAGTCTACTTAGAAAAAGCACTAGGGAGATACTATCAATGTAGATGATATTAGCTCTGCAATAATCCTCCAAATTCACTGCGGGATTAGCAAATAAATATCAATATCTTCACACAGCCAGCATCGAGGCCATAATTACACTCAGTCAATTCCAATGGACAGGTTATATCACTCGCATGCCTGACACTAAACCCACAAAACTAACACTCTCTTCTGAGCTCTGTCATGGGAAGCAGACAAAGGAAACGATTCAAAGATAATTTTACATTTTCCTTGGGGGGGAAATGCCATTTTCCCACTGACTTCCACCATGACCACTCCAAATATAAATATATTTACAAATATAAATGGAGCATTTTGGATAGCACTAGGAACATCAAGGCCAAGTGACCAGAGAACATAATATTCTCAGTCCAGTGTGAAAATCAGAAACAACATTCTACCTTACAAACCATCATCCAACCCAAACTATTGACCACTCAGGAGTTTAGTGTCAGGGATGCAACTAATGGAGCTGACTGAGTGCAATTCTGGCCTCCATATTGCGCTGTTTGTCATTCCTTATATGATTTTTTTTTTTTGCTATCCTTATTATTGAATTGCTTATGTGTTATAATATAAACTGTAGGACCCATATTAGTCTCATTAGTCACCACCGAACTTGCAGAATCAGAATGCAAACATGTCATCCCTTATACAAAGGGACTGCCTCAGAAGAAAGATGATTGAAGTTTAAGACACCGATTTCAGTTTAGATTCTCCTTCTCAAATTGAATATGAAACTTTATCAAATTATGACACTCTTGCTCAGCAGATCCCAAAATTGAAGATTATTACTTAATCCTGTCTCATTACACATGGCCAAATCTAAGGCAGCCATCCTTTTTTGTGAAGGGAATGCAGCAGCAATTTAAGCATCATATCATGTCTTGCATCTATGCAATTTAAGCATCATATCATGTCTTGCATCTAAAGGTCAAGCACAAAGCCGGAACATCATAGTATTCTGGAGAAGAAAACTTACATTCATTAACTGCAACAATTCAGCAGCAACTACTTTTATAGGTGATTGAAGATAGTGGCAGCACCATATTAAAAAAAAAGTTTGAAGTACTATTTAAAAAGAATATATGAAATACTGCAGACATTAACTGAAGCTCGCTTTCCATTAATCATTTGGAATCTTTTTTATGTGTAATTATGAATTGAGATTCATGAGAATGTAGATACGGGTGACATAGAGTTATGATTTCATCAATGTTACTATTTAGAATTAATTTCACTTGGGGGTTTTAGATGTTTCCTTGTTCTCCACCTGTATTCATCTAAATCATCATCTCAAAGAGAATTTGTCTGTCACCTCTATAAGTTCTTGCACAATTGGAAAAGGAACACTTCTTGTACGCCAAATCTCTCTCTGCATATGACTTTCCATGTTACACAGTTAACAGGGAGCATATGAATTAGAGATAAAGTCAACTGCAGAAGCTGATTTACAAAAAAGACACAAAATGCTGGAGTAACTTAATAGGTCAGGCAGTATCTCTGGAGAATGCGAATAGGCGATATTTCGGATTGGGAAGGGTCTCAACATGAAGTATCTCCTACGTCTATGTTCGCCAGAGATGCTGCCTGACCCATTGAGTAACTCCAGCACTTTGTCGGGTTTTTTTAAGCATAAAAGTTGGCTGTGTTGATTGATGACGATGGTTTATAGAACTTAACAAGCTGCCAGAAAATCATAACCAAATTTGACAGAAGTGCATTCTAATATAAGCACACCAGGGGAGCAGTGTGGGCCAAATTGAATTTGGCTCAGTTGGAATGCATAAAGGAAATTATAACTCACTATCATGTCGTCTAAGGCATTTAATGTCCTTGCGTTGAACTCCTTGTTAACTTACCTTCTTCTACTGAGAAAAAACAGCAGGGATGTGAATTGAATTCAAAAAAGAAAAACAAATTTGATTCATACTGGGCACTTTACAACGTTACACTAGTTGAAGTACTTTTAAAAATAAGTCATTGTGGACTGCAGGATACAAGACAGCCAAGTTGTATACCACAGGGCTCACACACAGCAAAAACATAATGCTCAGATGATATTTTTGCAGTAATAGAGTGTTTAAGGCCTTGTAATAAAATTCTGTTTCCACACATCCAACTCATTCAATGCAATGTACATACAAGGAACTGCAGATGCTGGTTTACCAAAATGGACACAATGTGCTGGAGTAACTCAGCTGGGCAGGCAGCATTTCCAGAGGACATGGAAAGGTGATGTTTTGGGTCGGGACCCTTCTTCAGACCATGATTTATCTTGGCTGGTTTGATAAGATCACTGAGGCTTTTGAAATCAGTTTTTTTCAATTGCAAGGAGCAAACTAAAACGTACTGAGAAACCAAAATCTCTATAACCTGAATTGTTTTCCTAATTTTGGTAATAATCGCTGAGACTAGAAAGAAAGATCATTAAACCCTTAAAAGTGTATTGCAATGGTGAATAAGCTCCTATAAAAGATTAGTTCACTGCCGTTAGATTTGCACAACTAAACCAATATTTCACTGACTCAGTTATCTGCTAAAGGTCTCAGAAGGCATTGCCTCAGAAGGGAGCACATCTCTGAACTGCCTCGTGTATTATACATGTTTCATCTCGTTTACCTGGTGAATAAAACCACATGGTACCTTGTTTATTTTTATTTTTCATTTCTGTGTTTAGCCTATGTATTATTCATATCAAAAGAGGTGGGAAATGGAAATCCCTTTCCTTTGATGTTTGCTTCTGATAAAGTGGGTGATGTTCAGGTAACTTGTAATATCCTTGTTGGTTTCAGGAACCAACTACAAAAGCAAATGCTGTTTTAAAGTAGTTTAAAACAACACCTGTTTGTGCTGCATGAGAACCGTAAAGCTTAAAAATATAGATATACTGATTTTAATGTATTATTAGTATATTAGATACAGTATTCTAATATTTTACAGATCCCTGTTGTTGTTCTATATCATGCCAAGAATACAATGGACTTAAATGGCAAAGAGGAAAGCTATAATACTTGCATCGTGTTTATTCCACTCTCTCTAATTGTGCAGAATATACGTAAACATCCACTATATTGCTTCCCCAGCCAATCTTTACTGGGTGGCACAGCGGTAGAGTTGCTGCCTTACAATG
Organism: Leucoraja erinaceus; assembly: GCF_028641065.1. NCBI lineage: Eukaryota > Metazoa > Chordata > Chondrichthyes > Rajiformes > Rajidae > Leucoraja > Leucoraja erinaceus. Next base: position 15,771,402 of record NC_073389.1, on the reverse strand, counting down.
CCAGAGACCCGGGTTCAATCTTGACTATGGGTGCTGGTCTGTACGGAGTTTATACATTCTCCCCGTGACCTGCGTGGGTTTTCAGTTTTCTCCCACACTCCAAAGTCATACAGATTTGTAGGTTAATTGGCTAGCTATAAATCTAAATTGGCCCTAGTGTGTTGGACAGTATTAGTGCGCAGGGATCGCTGGTCAGTACAGACTCGGTGGGGCGAAGGGCCTGTTTCCGCCCTGTATCTCCAGACTAAATTAAACTAAACTCTTTAAAAGAAAGAGTAATTCACTCTCACATTATGGGAATAAGCATTTGACTGGTTTTCTGAGTTTCATTATTGTCACCAAAAGAACTTGTCTTGTCGCCATTGTTTTCTCTTCTTATCTTGACAAGTTCTTAACTGTTATCAATACTAGAATGCTGTTTCCACTGGATTAACTTCTTGAATACACTCACAATCGCAACACTCTTCAATAATCTCCTGTTTACCACACAGAAACTTATATGTGCATTACAAAGTCTGTTTCCTATTTTTACAAGACATCTCCTTACCATGAATGAACATTACACCTGCACTCTGTTCAGGTCGGGACCCTTCTTTCCCAACCTAAACCGTCACCTATCTATTTTCTCCAGATTTGCTGTCTGACCCACTGAGTTACTCCAGCAGTTTGACAAGAGACAATAGACATAGTTGGTGTCTATCTTTGGTATAAACCAGCATCTGCAGTTTTTTTTGTTTATACTCTGTTTTGAATGACAGGTTCACAAGGTGGTGTTCACACTCAAATTCTCTCAATTGTTAAAAAATGTCCCTCTCCAAGACATGAGCTACAAATTTGTCTTTCTCTGAATTGCCTCTCTTCTACCTCTCCCTTCCAGGATTGACTGAACTAAGGTCAATTGTGTTTGAGCCTTCTTAGTAAATGTATCTCAGAACAAATAGGAACTTTTATGGTTTGTGGCATTGATCTACAGTTCAGCAGAAATTGTGCTAATCAATATCTTGTTTTGAATTTGAGCTTTCCTGGAACAGTTGTTTTTTCAGTAGTGCTTGGAGAATTGTCACTGAACTCTCTATCATACTATTTGATGCTGGATAATATAGTGAAGTCAGCGTGTGCTAAAGACCATTTACGGCTCTTGCCAGTTTTGCTCTAAGGAATTCATGGCTGGCTATGACTACAGTGCATCATCTCTGCTTGGTTCAATGCCACCTTGTAGTCACTGCATTGGAACAGTGTGAAGTGTGACTGGTTTTGGTGTTGCCTAGTCTAGCAATGTTCCAACATTTTGAGTCTTCAACGCAATTTATCCCATCAGACTTTTGTTCACACCTAATTCACTTTCATGTCTCAAGTAATAAAAAACTATGGGTTTTTCAATGCATCTTGTTCCCTATGATTTTCTGGGACATAACAAAAAAGCTGTGTCATGGACAGTCAAAAGCCCATAACCTTCTTAAAAATTAGGAACTGTAGATAGATTGCCATTCCATCTTATTTGGATGAGTAAAGCCTTGTAAATTGTGCTAATTTCCTTGAATACTAGATCTGCATCTATCGTTTCTTAACAATGATTAACATTTTTTGTCTAAGTGTCCAAATAATTTGAAGCATAAAACCATCATATATAGCCAATGGAAGGTATTCAGTGTTCATTGCTGTGCATAAAGCTTTAATTTTAGTGCCAACGCGCAATGTTCACATTGCGCTGGGTACCCCAAATGCCCAGTATAATAAGCTGCAATCATAGTCATCATTTTAAAGGGGTTTGTGCCCCAGTTACAAAGTACTAAACAGTTCATGTGGTCTAAATGTAGAAGCAAAGAACTGCCGATGCTGGTTTATACCAAAGATAGATACAAAGTGCTGGAGTAACTCGACGGGGTCTTTCGATTTTTCGGCAGATTTACTAGGCTGAACATCTTCGATTGGAACAGCCTAGTAAAAATCGCGTTTTAAACCCGCCCCCTCTAAACAGCGCCAAAATCACACACACGGGGTGGGACAGATTCTCAGCGACGATTCAGGTAGGTTTTGCAACATACTTACCTAGTCACTCCGGCTTGTCTTCACGAAAACTCACTTTTGTTCCAATTTGTTGAACTATTGGTTTTTCAATGAATGTGGGCAGGTAGAGTCATAGGGTAGATTTGCCACCAAGAGTCCTTGTAAAGTGCCCTTGAATATTTCTACATCGTTTCACAATAGTTTGTCTAAGTGTGATTTTGAAGCATCCACAATAAGCACCACTTCACAGCATAGCTTTAATTTTTGCCAAGCAATGTTGGCCCATCAGTATAATAAGCTGCAATCATTCATCATTTTATTTGTGCCCAGTTACAAAGTACTAAACAGTTCATGTGGTCTGTGTTGAAGGACTGCCGATATTTTTGCTGTCAGCTGAAGCAATTTGACATTTTGAATTGACAAATGCGGAGCAGTTGACTAGTATTTATCTTTAACAGTAATTCTACCAGTAATCCAACTCATTCAAATTCTGCTTCGAAATCCAAGACTTCACTTCTGCTCCGAGAGAAAACTGCAATAATATTTGTTCCTTCCTCCGGATGATCACCTTTAATACTTTGCGATTTTGCGCACAAGATGAAGTATGAGGAAGGAGACCAGAGGGCTTAGGGCTTAGAGATGGGGGGCAAAGATTTTATAGGAATCTGAGGGGTAACTTTGTCACACAAAGAGTGGAGAGTGTATGGAATGAAATGTTTAAGAAGCAATTAAACAGGTACCTGGATAGGACAAGTTTAGTGGAATATGGGGTAAATGCAAGCAAGTGGGACTAGTGTAGATGGGACATGTTGATCGGTGTGGGCAAGTTGGGCCGAAGGGCCTGTTTCCACACTGTATGGCTCGAATGAGAGCTGCTGGAGGAATTCAGCTGGTAACTCAGTAACTGTGGAGGGAAATGGACAGTCAATGTTCCAGGTCGAGACCCTTCATGTGGACGAAAATGGTGGAACGGAAATGGCCAGTGTATCGAGGTGGGAGAAAGGGGTGGAGCAAGAGCTAGCAATTGATAGGTGGATATGGGTGAGAAGGGGTTGTTCGGCAGGTAAGAGTTAGGTGGGGGAAGAAAGAATGGAGATGGTGACAGAGGATGAGTGAAAAGGCTGCAGATGCTGGAATCTGATATAAAAGGAAGGAAGGTGAATAGTGGATCCAAATAAGGAGGGATGATGGAATATAGGGACATCATAGGAGGAGCAGTTGGGATGCATCTGCACTCTCATCAGCAATTACATTTGGAATTTTGTGTTAAATGGCTTTGATCATTTCTGCGCATTAACTAAACACAAACACACTCAGTATTAGTCCATTAATGCACCAGGACAAGTCCAATACCAATGCAATACCAAGACAAGTCCTTCCACAAGGCCACGTGCTGGCTGATCATCTCACCCCACTTCTCTCACCACCTCCAGATTTGTGCTTTGTCAATTTTTTAAATGCTATCATTTTATGGGCTGCACCTTTGAACAAGTTTTTTGCTCTCTAGAGCATTGGAGAATTTGTCGACAATATTGGACAATTTTGGAGCGCATTTCAGTTATAAAATAATTAATTTTGTATGCTACTACTTTGCATTAGTTTTTGCTGGCAAAACCCTGGGTGGAGGGGTTCTGTTCCATCACAGTGCAAAATGGATATGAATTAGCAGATGCAGTCGGTGATTGGAAGTCCAAAGCCCTTCTGGGCTCAGATCAGTGTCAATGCTAACTGTGAGCTGCATCCTACTAGATCTGATAGTGATACAAGGGAAGGGAAGGACCAGCCCATCTTTCTGAATTAAGAGGTAGCCACAAGTCAGTCTGGGGATGCCTAGCTAGTAGGGCTGGCTAGATGAGATTTAAAAGATGTGGGAAGATTTAACCTGGTGACTTCAAAGCCCACAGCACCTGATTCCACAGAAAAATTGTCCATAGAAACTCCATGGCATGTCTTAGACAGTCGTTTGGGCATGAAGACTTGCTGGTTAAATTGACCCACCATCTGTATGAAACTGGCGGAGCACATGTGTTGCTAGGATTCTTGCTTTTCAACTTCAGGCAATTATTTGCCTGGAGTATTCAAAGCTCTAGCCGAGGCCAAGTTCTGGCAACATCATGGCATTACGTCCTCCAAACGCATCTACTGTATCCGGTATTCAAAATGTGAACTCGTATACATCAGCGAGACCAAACATAGACTGGGCGATCGTTTCGCTGAACACCTTCGCTCAGTCTGCCTGATCCTACCTGAACTAAACCTAGCTAAACACTTTTATTCTCCTTTCCATTCCCACACTGACCTTTCTGTCCTGGTGAGGCTATATGCAAATTGGAGGAACAGCATCTCATATTTTGCTTGGGCAGCTTACGGCCCAGTGGCGTGAATATTGATTTCTCTAACTTCAAGTGACCATTGCATTCACTCTATCCCTCCCCCACCCAAGTCGCAACAGCTTCTCATTTTCACCCAACAAACAGCTAAAAAATGGCCTGTTTCCTTTATCATCTTTACTTTTTTGCATATTTTTCATTCATCGTTCTTTATCTCTCTACTTCATCATCTATAAACCTTGTTTCCCTTATCCTTAACCAATCTGAAGAAGAGTCTTGATCCGAAACGTCACCCATTCCTTTACTCCAGTGATGCTGCCTGTCCCGCTGAGTTACTCCAGCATTTTGTGTCTACCTTCGGTTTAAACCAGCATCTGCAGTTCCTTCCTACACTTGGCATCTGATGGACTCACTAACTCGTGAAAGGAAGGAAACGTTTATGTATGATTGGAGCATCACAAATAACTTCAATAATGTACTTCTTGAAGTGTCAACTTTGTTGTAATTATAGCATGCAGTTTAGTTTAGAGACACAGCGTGGAAACAGGCCTTTCGGCCCACCGAGTCCGCTCTGACCAGCGATCCCCGCACATTAGCACAAGCCTACACACACAATTTCCACTTCTACCAAATATACAAACCCACATCAATTAACCTACAAACCTGTAAGTCTTTTAATTATGTGAGGAAACCAAATATCTCGGAGAAAACCCACGCGGTCACAGGGAGAATGTACAAACTCCGTATAGACAGCAGCCGTAGTCGATATCGAACCCAGGTCTTTGGCGCTGCAAGCGCTGGAAGGCAGCAACTCTACCGCTGCGTCACCGTGCCATCCTAGTTGAAATAACAAACTCACACAAAGATAATCAGTCCCAGACACCCTAAGATCAGATAATCAGATCTAATCACCCCGTTGACCAATAAACATGGGGGATCATTGCCCTGCTCGACAAGATTGTTCTTGCATCTACCTGAGAAAAGAAATAGGTCTGTGGCATGGTGGCGCAGCGGTAGAGTTGTTGTCCTACATCACCAGAGACCCGGGTTGTTGGGAAGGAGACTACGACCGCACACGGTTCTTCAGGTGCAATCTTACTTTGGGACTACGTAACGACAGAAGCAGAAACACAATCAACATTTGTGGTTATATGGGAGAACAAGCAGTATTTATGGAAAGAGAAACTAGTCAATATTTTGGGTGAGAACCCATTGTTCAGAATTGTTTTAAGAAGGCACAGAATGCTGGAGTAGCTCAGTGGGCCAGGCAGTATCTCAGGAGAACATGGACTGGTGATCTTTCGGGTTGGGTCCCTTATTCAGGCTGTAGAAGGGAGAAGAATATTGAAGAAAATCAGTCTAATCCAGATTAAAGTTCTCATGATTGCACTATAAATCCAGTTACATACAATACTTTTTTGATTTATGCAAATACTGCTTGATAGAGGAGAATGACGCTGGTTTGCAGGAACTGCTACAGTACATCGGGCCGACTGGACTCTGGACTTTGAATAATGGCGCCAAAAATGGCAAAAAATAATATGCCATGTATACACCTCAGAGAACTAAAAAGTAACAAGGAAAGACAAAAAATACTGGAGTAACTCAGCGGGTCAGACAGCATCTCTGGAGGAAAGGAATATGTTTTGGTTTCTGGACCAGAAACGTCACTGATTCCTTTTCGCCAGAGATGCTGCCTGACCTGCTAAATTATTCAGCCATTTTGTGTCTATCTTTGGTGTAAACCAGCATTTGCAGTTCTTTCCGTTTTTAATTTAGCCAATGCAGTTAAGATTTTTATTTAATGTTTCAACTTGATATTACCCCATTAATTTTCTTTCTTGCACAAGGATAGCATTTTCCATTTCATTGTACAATTAACCTGCATATTGATGTTGTCATAACATCTTTGGCTTTAGGAAAGAAAGGATAGCCTAGTGGAAAAAGGCTTGGTGCACACAATTCAGCTGAAATAAAATTCACTTTGACAGCATTTGCTCACATCCAGTGCTCAAATTTAAGGCTTTTCAAAGCTGGACAGCAGTCTCTGCTGGTGACTTTCATTTCAAGAACTCTTTTTTGCCGTTGTGAAAACTAGACTGTGTATTTCAAAACTTTCCGTTCTGAAAGACATGATGTTTTGTCCACATGAAGCATATAGTAATTCGGCAACACAGACTTTACCTTAAAAGGCACTTATGAATCATAATATTTCCTTCCCAAATGACACAAGGTAGTCTCGTGGACGCGGAGAGGATGTTTCCACTAGTGGGAGAGTCTAGGACTAGAAGTCATAGCCTCAGAATTAATGGACCTTCTTTTAGGAAGGAGATGAGGAGGAATTTCTTTAGTCAGAGGGTGGTGAATCTGTGGATTTACGTGTCACAGAAGGCTGCGGAGGCAAAGTCAGTGGATATATTTAAGGCAGAGATGGATAGATTCTTGATTAGTACAGGTGTCAGAGGTTATGGGGAGAGAGCAGGAGAATGGGGTTAGGAGGGAGAGATAGATCAGCTATGATTGAATGGTCGAGTAGGCTTGATGGGCCGAATGACCATATTCTACTGTTATCTTATGATCTTATGATCTTGAAATCTTCAGTCATTCAAGATGGGAAATAATTCACTAAGTACAAACAGTGAGGAGGAAGGATGGGGAGGGGAGGGAGTGAGGGTAGTTGGACAGTCACATCTTCATTCTTCTATGATTGCCCTCCTCTGCCTTGCGATCTTCATGTGAAAACATACGATAAATCCAGCACTCAGTTACCAGGCAACACCATTAGTCAAAAAAAAACCTCCTTCAATTTACATAATGTGCATTTTGATGGAAAATATTGAATAACACAGCTTGAAAGGGCAAGAGGATTGAACTTGTGCTAGGAAATAATAACCCATTGACACCAAATCACTTTTTTTTCCTATTTTAGCGAAAGTATCAACCCATTTAAAATAAGCAAAGTAAAATTTAAAAAACAATCCATTAACTATGTCCAGTATAAACTCGCCCATCAAATAGATTGATTTTATTTTCCTTTTTAATCGTAGTCAAAATTTCCTACAGTTTCTGCTGCTTGTGCCAAAAAGTAAATTCATTGCCTTTATAGGTAAAAATAATTTTATTCATTGATGACTAACCATACCTTTTGCAAAAGTCATAATTCAGCGATGCGGAATTTGCACTGTTCAATTTGATGAAACATTGCACTAATTAAACATTGCAAAATCCCTGCATCTCGAACGCATCTCATATTTAAAGTGTTAATGTTAATTAAATATATTTCCATAATGTTGATGGGTATAGTTGCCTTTTATGACATGGTCAATTCTGGTCCCAAGTTCCTGAGTTTGTAGGGAGGAATTGCAGGTGCTGGTTTATACACAAGATAGCCACAAAATGCTGGAGTAACTCAGTGGGTCAGGCAGCATCTCAGGAGGAAAAGAATAGGCGTAATCAAGACTAGGTAACGTAGAATAGGTGGAGATAAGGACCAGGTGACCCGATATATCACCTGTTCTTTTTCTCCAGAGATGCTGCCCGAACTGCTGAGTTACTCCAGCATTTTGTGCCAACCCCAGGTTCCTGGGGTTGGGCTAGCTAAATTAGGAGATATACACAGCAAAAGGAGCCAGGAATTTGGAATGGGATGTGATTGTATCAGGATCTTTACTGTTCTGGCAGCAAGTAACATGGGAAAAACTGATGCATTCAATCCCATCCTCAACCTTCACCCCCTCACCAACACTACCAAGAATGTCCGTTGAACATGTTGTCCATTACAACCTTGAGCATGTTGTCCATTACAACCTCGCGTGGTATGAATCAATGGGTCACTTGAAAGGTGATGCTTTCAGATCTGCTGACCTCTCTGGACCCACAATACCTCTACTCGATCAAGACATGAGTTCCTGAGAAGTGAGTGATCTGTCTCCTCAGACCTGGTGAACTTCTACCGCTGCACCATCGAGAGAGCATCACATTAGTATGGCACTCCGGGAAGGTTGCAGAGGGTGGTGAAAAAAAGCATGGTTCCAGTCCATTGAGTCTCCAAAGCAAGCGGTCAGGGCGTAGCAAAAGGAATATGGACTGTTTACCCTCCTACCATTCAGGGTGCCGAGCAGGTCCCTTCTTTCAGTCAACTACTCAAGTCGAGCACTTATTATTTTTTTTTTTTTAATTCAAAATCGTTTGCTATGTCGCTCTTCAAAGGAGATGCTAAATGCATTTCGTTGTCTCTGTACTGTACACTGACAATGACAATTAAAATTGAATCTGAATCTGAATCTGAATCTGATTCAGGTCGAGACCCTTCATCAGACTTCAAGTCAAGCTTAGTTTAGTCTAGTTTACTGTTACTTTTAACGCGGTACAGTGAAAAGCATTTGTTACATGCGAACAAGTGGAAAGAATGTACGTGATTATAATCAAACCATCCACAGTTCAGTTCAGTTTCAGTTCGGTTTAGTTTATTGTCACAGATACCGAGGTGAAAAGCTTTTGAGAAAAACAGTGTCCAGATAGATACATGATAAAGAGAATAACATTTAGTGGCAGATAAACCAAATAATATCTGAATAAAGATAGTCCGGGGGCCTCCATTGAGGTAGATAGCAGCTCTAGTTGATGATGGGATGGTTCAGTTGTCTGATAACTGCTGGGAAGGAACTGGCCCTTAGCTTCCTCGCAACTCCAGGGACCCAGGTTTAATCCTGATCCAGGGTGCTGTCTATGTAGAGTTTTCACATCCTCACTGTGAACATGGTGGATTCCCCGGGGTGCACCAGCTTCAGCCCCCTCCTGCCACCTCACCCCCTAAACCCCGTGTCCCCCTTCCACCCGCACACAAAGACATGCGGGTAGATTTATTGGAACAGCACCTTATATTTTGCTTGGGCAGCTGGTATGAATATTGATTTCTCTAATTTCAAGTAACCCCTGCATTGTCTCTCTCTCTCCACCTCTTCCCCATCCCAGTCATCCTGCTAGCACCACTGTTGCATCCATATATCCCTTCGTTATCACTTATACCACAGCCAACAATGGACCATTGTGGGCTCCATCTTCAACTTGGTCGTCGATGCTGGCATTGATTTGTTCAGAACTTTTTCATATCTCTCGTTTCCCTCTCCTCTGACCCTCAGTCCGAAGAGGGGTATCAACCCAAAACGTCACCTATTCCTTTTCCACAGAGATGCTGCCGGACCCAATGAGTTACTCCAGCACTTTGTGTCTTAGATTTATTGCCTGTTGTAAGTTAGTTACCTCTTACTTTTTACTGATGGAAACAAAAAGATTTGAGTTGATGGGCATATATGAGCGAATAAGATGTAGGAGTAGAGAGAATTAAGGTGAGGGGGAGTGGAACCCATGGGATTACTCCTTCAGTAGCCGCTATGGACTTCATGGGATAAATAGCCTCCTGTGTTACTGTGAACAAAAGATAAAATGTATATCTATGATGTTCAGCTCAACCACCCCTTCTGAAAGCAAGTTTCAAATTACTATCATTCCTCGTACCAAAACTGAAGAAACTGGCAAAATGAAGTATTTTGCTTTTAGCTGCACAATTCCTGTGCTTTGGGGCAGCAGCTGTTAAACTGTATTAAATAAGTGTTCTTTGTTATTGCGCCTTGAGTAACGATGTTTGTCAGAGAGATGAGAGTAAGGTTGCATGGCAACAATGCCTTTAGTGAACCTTAGAGCAGAATTTCAGCTGCGTTCGCATAAAACTCATCATCCACATCTTCATAGATTCTTCACTCAGATCAATTTTCATTCCATATGTATCAAGGAAAGGTGCTCTAATCCTATCAGAGCCAAACACATATTCTCAAGGAGACGGCAGCATTTGGAATTCTTACTGTTGCACTCCACATTAAGCATAAATTAAAAATCTGATAAGGAAATCTCCAGTAGTATTTTCAGTGCATTTTGAAGCTTCAAATGGGCAATGCAATGCAGCTAAAACCATGCTCAGTAAGATTTGAAATATCCCAGTGAGATTATATTGGACCTTTAACAAATGGAAAAAACAGGTTTAATAATTTCACAAGCATTTCTGATCCCTCCCAGTACCAGAGTCAGTGAATGCCTGTCAATTAAATATCAACAAAAGTCAAAGTGGGTCTAATTGTGCTTTAGTTTAGTTTATGTGTCTGCCTTCAGAACTATAATGGCTAATAAAATCAGTTTTTCTATGATGATCAGATGTTGGTTTTGATATAGGTTTCTTATTGTCACATGTACCAAAATACAGTGACAATATTTTGTTTGGGTGCTATCCAATGTGTGGGCAGCACAGTAGCACAGTGGTATAGTTGCTGCCTTGCAGCGCCAGAGACCTCGGTTCAATCTTGACTATGGGTGCTGTCTGTACGGAATTTGTACTCCTCTCCAGAGGTGCCCTGGTTTCCTCCCACATTCTAAAGACACACATGTTTCTAGGTTAATTGGCTTCAGTAGATAATTGTAAATTGTCCTTAGTGTACAGGATAGTGCTAGTGCAATTCTTGTGGAATTCTTTGCCACAGAAGGCTCTGGAGGGAATGTCAGTGGTATTTTTAAGGCAGAGATAGATTGATTCTTGATCAGTACAGGTATCAGAGGTTATGGGGAGAAGGCAGGAGAATGGAGTTAGGTGGGAGAGATAGGTCAGCTATGATTGAATTGGAGAGTGGACTTGATGGGCCAGAAGGCCTAATTCTACTCCTGTCACTTATGACCTTATGTATGGGGGTCGCTGGTTGGCTCGGATTTGATGGGCCACTGTATCTCTAAACTAAACTAAACTACAAAGATGAACGTTGGTCTGTTGCAATAATTGAGCAGGAACTTCAATGGTTTTTAAAAATACTCTTGTACCTTTGAAGGGGACTTTTCGCAGTATATCAAACTTTTAGAAATGGACAAAATGAGAACTTATTTCTTTCCTAAATTAGTCACCAAATCTGGAGACTAACCTGAATCAGTTGATTTAGGTTTAGGCTTACTATTGTTACGTGTACTGAGGTACAGCGGAAAGCTATGCTTTGCATGCTATCCAATCAAATCATAAATACATAAATACAATCAAGCCAAAATCAAGTACAATAGGTCGAGTGAAAGGAAAGATACAAAGTACAGAATATAGCTCTCAGCATTGTAGCGCATCAGTTCCAGAGACAAAGTCTAATATTCGCAGTAGATGGGACCAAATTAGAGTCTACCCCAGTTTATCAAAGGACCATTCAGAAACCTAGAGGAAACCGACGCAGTCACGGGGAGACCGTTCAAACTCCATACCTGTAGTCAAGATCGAACCTGGGTCTCTGGCGCTGTAAGGCAGGTGCACCACAAACATGCTCAGTTTGTTACCAGACACTCACAGCCACAATAAAATGTCCAAAAAGGGAAAGGTTTTCTCAATTTCTCTCATCAGCAGGGAGGTAGCAGAAATATGGAAGTGCTCTATGGTTTGATGGGTTGGGTGTGGACATTGTGATACATTTACCTAAGAGCCCATGGTTGGGACCAAATGATACAGTTCAGCTACAGCAGTCAAACACAAAAAAAGAAACAAAGTGCTGGAGTAATTCAACCGGTGAAGCAGCAGCTCTGGAGAACATGGATATTTATCATGGAATTCATTGCCACAGATGTTGCTGGAGGCCAAGTCATTGGGGTTGAGAGGGAAAAATAGATCAGCCATGATTGAATGGCAGAGAAAATCTGATGGGCTGATGGGCCTAATTCTGTTGCTATGTTTAATGAAAATATCAGATCAGTCCTCATCTTCCTTTGCTCAGGGGAAAAAAACCCAGCCTATCCAATCTCTCCCCATAAACAAATGTCCTCCAAACTGGGCAAAATGAAGTAATATATTGCATGCATAGGATGAAGGGGGAGTGCAACAATTCTTCCTGGTCTTGTGGCTGATATTTATCCCTCAACCAGCTTGTCGTTTATTTGTGTTACAGTCTGTGCAGGGAGTAAATTGGCAACTGTACTTGCATTACATCATTGAAATACATCATGGGCAATAAAGCATTTAACATGCCCTATGCTATATTTAGATGTTGGACTTTAGAGATACAGTGTGGGAACAGGCCCCTCGGCCCATCGAGTCCATGCCAACCAGCGATGATCCTGCACATCAACACTATCCTACACAAATTTTACTGAAGCCAATTAACCTACAAACCTGTACGTCTTTGGGGTGTGGGAGGAAACCGGAGCACCCGGTGGAACCCATGCAATTACAGGGAGAACGTACAGACAATACCTGTAGTCCGGATCGAACCCGGGTCTCTGGTGCAGTATAAATGCATCTTTTTCTTCTCTTTCCCCACGCTGATCATTTTGAAAACTAGACAGTGCTGCACAGGACTGACATTAACCAGCATCAAACTGAATCGGAGATTGACACAAAATGCTGGAGTAATTCAGCGGGACAGGCAGCACCTCTGGAGAGAAGGAATGGGTGACGTTTCGGATCAAAACCCTTCTTCAGACACAGGGGAGAGGGAGACTAGAGCTATGGAAGGGTAATATGTGAAAATGACAGATCAAAGCTGATGATGATAAAGGAAAGACACAAAATGCTGGAGTAGCTTAGTGGGACAGGCAGCATCTCTGGAGAGAAGGAACAGGTGACGTTTCGGGTCAAGACCCTTCTTCAACCCGAAACGTCACCCATTCCTTCTCTCCAGAGATGCTGCCTGTCCCACTGAGTTACTCCCAGCATTTTGTGTCCATCTTTGATTCAAACCAGCATCTGTAGTTCTTTCCTACACAATGATCATGGGAATGTAGCGGAGTTCATTGTTAGGAAAGGGGAAGGTGACAACGAGGCGTACAATCAGTAAAATTCATCAGGAGGACAGTAAAACTAGTCAGAGAACCAGGGGGGGGGAGGTGGGGGATGAAGAGGGAGACTGAAAACTGAATCAGACTGAATTGGTATGATCTCAGCCCCCATGGGAACTGACATCCGTCCAACCATGCTTGCTTTCTTTCATTGAGGTCAGAATAGCTCCAGACTGACATTGGAGAAAACTGAAATTAGCTCACTCTAACTAAACTGGTGTTGCAAATGCCTCCTTAAGTACCATTGTATGAAATACGATTATGGTAAGGTGTTTATATTGCTGCTTGCTTCATTTATTTTTACCACTTGTCTTCTAATGGCTAACATTTTTACAGCCATATGTGTCACAAATTCATGTCACACATGACTGCAAAACCGCCAAATAAGCTGGCATTTATCATGCACACAATTAAAATGATGCAATATTGCTTACACCCTCGAAGAACTACGAAGAAAGGGGGTAGCTAAGTGATGATTAGAATTGCTGTTTTACAATAACGAAACACGGCTCGGGAATAATTACTTGCCTTCGTGCACTCTGCACTGATTGTTCAAAGAGATATTTACTTAGAGGGATTGATGAAAGAGAATTTACAACCCCTTCGATGTATCCAGAAAACCTCTTTTGACATTACAGTTTATTTTCATCAATCACTAGTTTCTAACTCCAAGTGAAATTGCGCTCAGACTAGGAAAATTTGGACTAGAAATCTTGCCAAAGCATGAAGTCAATAATACAAGATACATATTATTGTATGTATCATGTATTGTTTTCAAATACTATTAATTACTAAGCTCAAAGTTCAACCCTTATCCATCGCAACATCCACCAAATGGTTAGCCAGTCCGTTACCTTTCAGTGCATGTTATTTTTCTATGCAGCAAACAAACTGTTTGAGGTCAGGTGGCACCTGTGGAGGAAAATGAACAGACGGCATTTCCGGTCAAGACCCTTCTTCAGACCCAGCACAGAATCTATTCTGAAGATAGACACAAAAAACTGGAGTAACTCAGCAGGACAGGCAGCATCTCTGGAGAGAAGGACTGGATGACGTTTCGGGTTGAGACCCTTCTTCCGACTGGTTAGGGATAAGGGAAATGAGAGATGTTGACGATGATGTAGAGAGATAAAGACCAATGAATAAAAGATATGTAGAAAAGTAATGATGATAAAGGAAACAGGCCATTGTTAGTTGTTTGTTGGGTGAAAATGAGAAGCTAGTGCAAGTTGGGTGGGGGAGGGATGGAGATAGATGGAATGCCGGGGTTACCTGAAGTGAGATAAATCAATTGGACTGTAAGCTGCCTAAGCAAAATGTGAGATGTTGTTCCTCCAATTTGCATTTAGCCTCACTCTGACAATGGAGGAGACCTAGGAATGGAGACCTAGTGTAGGAATGGGAAGGAGAATTAAAATGTTTAGCAACCGTAGAAAGATCTGTGTGGGAATGGGAATAGAAATCTATTCTGTCAATTTCCTTCTACTGATGTTGCCTGATCCACTGAGTTCCTCCTGCGGTCTCTTATTTGCTCAGGATTCCAGCATCTGCAGTCTCACATGCCTTGTTTTTTCAGCGCCCAGGGTTTCCAACGAGATAGCATTTTTATCTGTGTTGTTCCCATGCTAACCCACTTTTCCAGGACTTACCAGCAATTAAATGTTTAAGGCCTTTGTTTTTCTTATCCTCCTGTAATCTAGAGCCTGTTAAAATGTTGTGAGTGAAATCACTCTGTCACTGCTTTATGATTCACCTTCCTTCTCTGTTCATTTCAACTCTGGTGCCAATTTAGGCTGCAATGCTTCATCCTTATGTCTACTTTCCTCAATAAATTCTGCTGTCATGTTTTTTTTTCCATTGTGTTCCTCATTCACTCTATGTGTCCAGATAAGTCAATTCATTCTGAAGGATATCAACAGTTTTTTTTTGTTGGCTCAGGATTTCAAGGAATGTTGAGGCTATAAATCTGAGTTTTGATCAGCTACTATCATACTGAATTTTCAAGAGCGTTAAAGTTCTGCTTCTGTCCCCCCCACCCCACTCTACCCTCTATGTCCACCCAATGCCGAACTCACTGCATGAACCAGTCATACGTTTCTAAATAGGTGTCCTTAGGTGTCCTTGAGACTTTAGGTGTCCTTGAGACTCTTGAAAGGCGCCCATAAATAAAATGTATTATTATTATCATTAAATAGACTCCAATTATTATTATTATTATTATTATTATTATTGCTCATTTTTTTAAATCTCTGCTAAAGCTGTTAACCTTAACACTGAATGTATGCACATTTCACACTTTTTTAAAGCCAGCAACATGTTATTCCTTCTGCTCCACTTGGCTGCTGACCCGGGACATCAGAAACTTAGCAGGTTGCTATAAAAAGCAAGGTTGCCATTGACAGTGACAGAGTGGGGGAAAGAATAACAAGCCTGGCACTTTAATTACTAACAGAATAGGCTCCATGTATTTCAGATTTAGACCATTTTGTTGAATGTTTAAACATAAACTTCCGTTGAACTTTGCCATGCGAGATGCTAACAGAAGCTATGAATCATCTGCACCAGCGCAGTGTGCTGCTCACACTATTTCATTTATGGTGTTGGCATTGATCGGTTGCCTAGTGGAGCCTTTTATTTGTCAAAAGAAGAACATCATCAATTTTGGCAATAAAATATCACGTTCAGGCCCGGCCCTCATTAAATTTGAGAGTATTAATAGATTTGAGAAAATGGGATAGACAAAAGGAACAGGGCGATGGAAGCTGAACATCTGTCAATGTGCTCTTTCATTTTTAAAAAGAGGAATCAACTTTCTGATTTTGCTCACATTCTCCGAATTACCAGCAACCACTCGCACAGCGTCTGAGCATTAAATTAATTGAATTTAATTTTGGTACAAAGAAGAAAGTACAGATTTATTAGTGGTGCAGGGGGGTGGGGAGGGTGCAGAGAGAGGGGACAATTGGAGTGGAAGGCAGGGTAAGGGGGATGGGAATCAAAGACGACTGTCACAGGGTTGATAGAGAGACAAATGAACTGCCGCCACCTCTGGACCAGAGAAATTAAAATACTTGAATAAATCTGGAATGTAATCAAAAAGGAACTGCGGTGACAGCTGTAAACTGAGAGCATTGTTGAAAAAAGCCATCAGATTAACTAACATCAGCCCGGTTCGTGGCTGAAGAGCCATGAATGTGATTGACCTTTCATTGCATTGGCTCAGCTCAGGAGCAATCCTGTCCTACAGCAGAGTGTGTAATCAAAGAGCATTTTCCCACATCAAGGCTTACCAGAGAATAATACCAGGCCCGACATGATGCTGAATTCTTCTTCCTCATACTTTGTGTCTATTTCTTTGACAAGGTCTCCTCATCCCCTACTGATCACCTTTCCCCTATCTCCAATTATCATCTTCCTCTTGGAAACTACCCCCACCCCTCTTTTGGCCTTTTACCCTCTCTCAACCTTTCCGATTACCAATGAATCATCGACTAGAATTCACTCCCCCACTCAAACCTCTCTCCCTCAGATCACTCCAGATCTCCCTCCCTCCCTCACCAGAAGATGGTCTCAGCTGGTGATTGTAGGTTTGGTTCATTTACATTTGAACACTTTAAAGATTAAAATGGTACAAAGTTCACTCCTATTTTATCGAGCATCAAATGGTGCACACAAGAGATTGGTATGAATTGCTAAAGTGGTGACTGATATACAACTATTAGTAAATGTCTAGAATAGAATAGAATAGAATCTTTATTTGCCACACGACCAGGGCTGGTGGTATTTGGGTTCGGTACATGATGGTACACTGCTTTAGTCACATTAACACTAATAACAACACAGATCACAGTAATAAAGTGCATCCATACCACATCACAAATCTCACCAACAATACATAGTGCAAAAGAACAGACAAAGACCATAGACAAGACACTGTATACATCAAAAGTCCTTAGTATTGTCTGTTATTGGAGGTAATTGAGTGTTCTTATTGCTGAGGGGAAGAAGCTGTTTTTAAAACGGGTGGATTTTGTAGCAAGTGACCTGAGGCGCCTCCCTGAAGGGAGAGACTGGAAAAGGTGGTTTGCTGGGTGGGAGGGGTCCGAGATGATCTTTATTGCCCGTTTTGAGGTACATTGGAGGTAAATGGAATGGATTGAGGAGAGGGGGGAGTTGATGATCCTGGAGGCCTTGGAGACAATGCGCTGTATTCTGTGTAGTGAGTGACTTGTCAGTGTTTCCGTACCAGACTGTGATTGAGGAGGTGATGATGCTTTCAATGATGGATTGATAGAAACGGACCTGGAGGTGTTTGTGGACTGAACTTTTTGAGCTGTCTGAGGAAGTATAGGCGTTGTTGTCCTTTCTTGATGATGTGGATGGAACTGCAGATACTGGTTTGCCGAAGATAGACATAAAAAGCTGGAATAACTCTCAAGTAGCTCCAGAGATGCTGCCTGTCCCACTGAGTTACTCCAGCTTTTTGTGTCTATCTGCTATTAGTAAATGTCTTTCAGAACTGCAAAACTAACATCACATTCCACAATAGGTTGTTTACCCCTCCTGAGTTTACTAATGTGTGGAAGATTCAGACCACCATTGAGCTGAAGTAGACCAACTCTTGAGTAGAGAGGAGATGATTTAGAGATGCAGATTTGCAAAGCAAACTGTGGAGCAAAGCATTTTAAACAATAGCGTGTGCCTCTGCACAATCTAACAAAGCGTGATTTTTGTTAGAGATGGGATGTGGACAGATAGATGACGAATGTGGTGCAACAAGGAAGACAGAATTAGAAGAGGATTCACTGAATTTCTGTGAGAAACATACATATTCTTATCAATAAATAACATGATCATGAATGCGTTCAAGAATTTGGGCCAATGTGGACATATTTAGTTTAGTTTATTGTCAGGTGTACCGAGGCACAGTGACAAGCTTTTGTTGCCTGCTAACCAGTCAGCAGAAAGACAATACATGGTTACATTCAAGCCATTCACAGTGTATAGATACAAGGAATAACATGAATAATGTTTGATGCAAGATAAAGTCAGTAAAGTCTGGTCAAAGATGGTCTGAGGGTCTCCAATGAGGTAGATAGTAGTTCAGATCTGCTCTCTAGGTGTGGTCAGATGGTCCAGGTGGAGTCATTCAGCATGGAAACAGGCCTTTCGACCCAAGTTGCCTATGCCAACCAACGTGCCCCATCCACACTAGTCCAACCTGCCTGACTTTAGGCCATATCCTTCTAAACCCATCCTATCCATGTACCTGACCAAATGTCTCTTAAATGTTATAATAGTACCTGCCTTAACTACCTCCTCTGGCAGCTCATAAAAGGTTACCCCTCAGGTTCCCTACTTTCCTTCAACCTAGGTCCTCTGGTTCTCAATTACCCATACTCTGAGCAAATAACTTTGTGCATTTCCCCAATCTATTCCTCTCATGATTGTATGTACCTCTTTTTCCGCCCTTCCTCCTGCAATCCGAAGAATAACGTCCTAACCTGCTCAAAATATCCCTGTAGCTCAGGCTATGGGAGAAATGGTACAATCTTCTAAAAAAGGACACAGAGTGCAAGAATAACTCCGGGTCAGGCAGCATCTGCAGAGAACATGGATACATGGTGCTTCGGGTTGGGACCCTTCTTCAGAATAGCAAAATCTTCCAGTTGTGATACCTTCCTCGTCAAGAAGTATAAGCAAAAGGTCAAGGTCCTTTCACAAGATCAAAGGCACTCCAAAAACCCTAGAGGGAGTTTAAAACCACAAATAATGCTAGAATATGCATTATTTGTTTTTGAAAAAAGGAGAGGAATGTGGTGTAAATACAAGGCTTTATATGTATGGTTTGAGAGCTTGTGCTCAGTGTAGATGGAGAGAGGAATGAGTAAAATGCATGTGTTTTGCCAGCTCTCCATGTTGCCATTGATTCATTATGCTCCTGACATTATTTATAGCTAGAATAGGAATCCACACATATGTTACTGGCGATAGATGCAAAGTGCTGGAGTAACTCAACGGCTTCAGGCAGCATCTCTGGAGAAAAGGAATAGGTAACATTTCAGGTCGGAAACTTCTTCAGACTTCAGTTCCGACCGGAAACATCACCTAATCCTCTTCTCTAAAGATGCTGCCTGACCCGTTGAGTTACTCCAGCATTCTGTGTCAATCTTCGGTGTAAACCACCATCTGCAGTTCCTTCCTACTCGTATGTTGCAGGCACCAGGTTATTAAATCTACCAGTAGATAAAACCAGCACCAGAAACTATTATGCGAGGTAAAGCTAAGAGAATCTGAGAGAAGTGTTCCTGTTTGTGATACTTATTTCCACATTTCCCAGTTTGAAACCACTATTTTTTGTTTCTGTACAAAAACCTCCTGTGTCTTCCTTTTCTTTACAGTGAGTCCACAGTCTTTCACATTTTTCACAGCTTTAGCCACGACACTGGACACAGCTTCCAACCCTGATCCTTCCCTTCATAAAGCTATTAAGTTATTTGATGAGGCTACTTGGAGTCAGGATGAATGAAGAACTAAAACCTGATGCTGTGCAAGTATGGAACATTATAACAGCCCCTAAAGAAATGGAAGATCACCCATGAGCTTGTAGTGAAAAGCAAATTGATTTGTCTCATCTGACAGAAAGATTTAGCATGTGTCATCAGAGGGTCACCTTGGGCACAATTGCTCACACACTTGAAGCCGATTATATAAAGCTGTTGGAATCCATAACCAAAGAGATGATTTCAAAATAAATTTCTGAGACTGGTGCTATGGTATCCATTCATGGTAACCCACGACTATAACTACTGTAACACTCTGGCAGTGGCCTCCTGATAAATGCACAGGGCCAAAATGTTTAAGAATACAAGGTCTATCAGTTTCTTACCAGCAAGAGAACTCTTGCACAGTAGCGTGTTACCGCTCGTACAGATCATGCTCTACTTGGTATCAAAGCAAGACTACTGATTCTGTAATGTACAGAAATGCCCGTTATGGCAGTGCCTGGGAAGGAATATGACAAACTAGCTTTAGACTTTTAACTTGACTTGACTACAGTACAGAAACAGGCCCCATATCCTTCTAAACCCATTCTATCCATGTGCCTGCCCAAATGTCTCTTAAATATTATGATAACTCTAATAATAGTTATCTCCTCTGTCAGCTTGTTCCTTATATCCACCACCCTTTGTGTAAAAAAAAAAAGTTACCCCTCAGATTCCTATTAAATATTTCCCCATCACCTTAAACATATGTCCTCTGGTTCTCAATTCCTCAACTCTGAGCAAAAGACTGCAATCTTCAGACTCTGAAGAAGGGTCTCAACCCGAAACTTCACCCATTCCTTCTCTCCAGCGATACTGCCTGTCCCACTGAGTTACTCCAGCATGTTGTGTCTACTGTGCATTTACCCGATCTATTACTCTCAGGATTTTGTACACCTCTATAAGCTCACCCCTCATCCCCCTGCACTCCAAGCAATAAAGCCCTAGCTTGCTCAATCTCCCCCTTTAGCTCCGCTCCGTGTGCCCTGGCAACATCCTGGTAAAGGGCCTGTCCCACTGTGCAAGGTAAGTCAAGAGCTCTCCCGAGTTTAAAAAACTTGTGGTAAGTACGTAGAATGTACTTAGCGGCTACGTCAGAGCTCGCGGATGTCTCATAGCGGCTCGTAATGCTAACGGCAGGTACTCGGGAAACGCGGTAACTCGTGAAGTTTTTTCAGCACTGTGAAAAATGTCCACGGGAGCCCCGAGTAACTACGTACGGCTATTACCGTAATTCTCCGAGTTCGAATCAGGGGAAACTCAGGGAACTCTTGAATTACCTCGTACAGTGGGACAGGCCCTTAAATCATATCTGAACCCTTTCAAGCTTGACAACATCTTTCCTTGTTTAGAGATGTTGTCAAGTTTGAAAGGGCTCATGTTTCCTAAACATGGTGACCAAAACTGAACGCAGTACTCTAAATGTGGCCTCACCAACATCTTATATAACTGTTACTCCCAACCTCTATACTTCTCTTTAGCATTGCCAGTTATGACACACATCCTTGCTGCAAAGTTCACCAAATGACTCATCTTTTCCTGCTTACTCACCATGTGAACCATTGCCCCATCCCACTGTTTCCATGCCAACTTTAAATAGCGTCATAAACCTAGAATTATATCACTTGTCGTGCAAACTTCATTGATTAGCAAAGACATGACAGAAATGGTTTTGCAGTAATATGCATTTTCCCAGTTAATTCCTGCTTAATAATCAAAAAAAATTGTCATTATCAAGTGCTAACACTGGATTGGCATATTAATGTATGCTATAAACTTTTATTCCCAAGATAAAATGTAGTGATTTGAGAAACATTTGTTTCAATTCATTGAAACAAATATTACAGAGACTGAGTAAAGGGCCTGTCCCACTTAGGCGACTCTTTAGGCAGCTGCCAGGGACTAGTTTCAATGGAAGTCACCTACGACACCTGGTGACAATCTACGACAGCACCCACGACAACCTACGACAGCAAAAATTGTCGCCACTGTCGCCAAATATTTTTCAACATGTTGAAAATTTTGCTGCAGTCGCCTGTAGTCGCCTAAGTGGGAAAGGCCCGTAAAAGTCCAAGAAATTGGTCAGAAAAACATCTTCACTTTCTCTTCCAATGATTCACGACAGTTTAGTTTAATTTAGTTTAGTTTAGTTTAGTTTAGTTAAGAAATACAGCATGGAAACAGGCCATTTCGGCCCACCAGGTCCGCGCCGACCTGCGATCCCTGCACATTAACACCATCCTTTATCCACTCGGGAAATTTTTTTACATTTACCAAGCCAATTAACCTACATACCTGTATATCTTTGGAGTGTGGGAGGAAACCGAAGATCTCGGAGAAAACCCACGCTGGTCACGTGGGAACGTACATACTCTGTACAGTACTGCACCCATAGTCACGATCAAACCCGGGTTCGCTGTAAGGCAGCACAGCTACACCACTGTGCCGTCCAGCTTCTGAATTATCGTCAGAGCAGCGTAAACAGCCACATAAGGCCTGTTCTCCAGATGATCCAGTGAGCTTCCACTGAGAATATCCTGGGAAAACGTTTGTAAAAGTTCCTTTCTGTGCAGCCAGTCACTTGTTTGCAGTCTTGCAATTGCAATTAGACTTAAGAGTATTGATAAGCCCTTCATGCATGAGTACGCTGTAAGTGTTGCTGGACTGAGGGAGTTCATGGACTGATGAGTCCATTCAGTAAGGTCATTCCAGAATCAATCCTTGGCACAAGAATGTACAAGTTACAGTTCGGTCATATCGCCTGTTTATTCTGTTCTTGAAATACGTTGTATATTGTCTGCAGTTTACATATTCTGTACACACTAGGAAGACTAATCTGGCAACGAGGGGACCTGTGTCTGCACTTTCCACACTAATCAGAAGCTGGTGTGAATTTAACTGGGAATATTATCCTGCCTAATCCAATACATTCTTCATGCTCCCTCGCTCACTGATTGTTTCTCCATTGGAGCATCCTTCAGGGGTATGTTGTAGATTTATAGATGGTATTTTGTCGAGGAAGGTCAAGCCTAATTGGGCGGCACAGAACCGCAGAGGTAGAGTTGCTGCCTTAAGGGCCTGTCCCACTTACGCGACTTTTTCGACGACCGTCGGCACCCATCGTAGGTCATTGCAGGTCGCCGAAAATGTTCAACGTGTTGAAAAGCCAGTGGCGACCAGAAAGATGCTACAACACTTTGGGCGACTGAGGAGACTACTCATGACCATACAGGCGACACCCTGGCGACATGTAACGGGATGAAGCCTGTATGGTCGTGAGTAGTCGCCCAAAGAGTCGTACCTTGTTCTGGTCGACGCTGGATTTTCAACATGTTGGAAATTTACGGTGACATGCAACCACCTTCGGCACCAGTCGCCGAAAAAGTTGCGTAAGTGGGACAGGCCCATTATAGTGCCAGAGACCCCAGTTCAATCCTGACTATGGGTGCTGTCTGTACAGAGTTTCTACATTCTCCCTGTGTCCATGTGGGTTTTCTCCATGTGCCCCGGATTCCTCCCACACTCTAAAGACGTGCATATTTGTAGATTAATTGGCTTCGGTAAAATTGTAAATTGTCCCTAGTGTGTAGGACAGTGCTAGTGTACGGGGTGATCACCGACCAGCACAAACTCGGTGGGTAAAGGGCCTGTTTCCATGCTGTAACTCTAAAGTCTAAATATTTGTGTTTGCACCTCATGGGAATCCAGATGTATTGCACGAGGGTGGGGAAAAAAGGACTGATAGAGAAAATGAGGCCAACGCTAAACATGCTCAAAGTGCCATGTGGCTGCTGAAAATTTGAAGAAGGGTCCCGACCTGAAACGTTACCTATACATGCTCTCCAGAGATGCTGCCTGACCTACTGTGTCTTTTTTTTAAACCACGATCTGCAGGTCCTTGTGTCTACCTCTTAAGTCGTTGGCTAAATTATATTATGTGGGCTTGGTTATATTATATTAAGATCTGAAGTTTCGTACCATTGATGGCTTGTAGCAGTTGTAGCTAGGGCATTTTGCATGTGCTGTTTCACTTAAAGGGAGAGGACATAAAGAAAATTGACCTTACTAACTAGCGCACGGACATTCCTGTCTGTGTTTCATTTGTATATATGTAGAAAATACTTTGTGTGCAGTCCAATTACTGAACATGATGTAAACTGTAAAACTACAGAGCCATTGAAACCAATAAATCAATCACTGACTGATAGCAGATATTTAAAGAGAAACAAAGATCTCATGGACAGGCTAATGTCTCTTTGAGGAATGTTTATTGATGACTTCAGATGGAAGTAATTAATAACTCCTCTGATCTAAATTCAGTTTTATTTTTAAATATCAATCAAAAAAATGTATGATTGTGGTTAGTGTGTCAAACATTAATTGGTTTTCCAGAAAACCTCTGTAAATTCAGATGTGATGTCTTAATGATATGGAAGGAGTTCCAAACCATGTTCTATGATTCACTGTTTTTAAGAAGGAACTGCAGATGCTGAAAAATCGAAAATCTCTCCCATACAACAAATAGTCCTCCGTCATTTTCGTTACCTCCAACGTGACCCCACCACTCACCACATCTTCCCATCTCCCCCCCTGTCTGCTTTCCGCAAAGATTGCTCCCTTCGGAACTCCCTGATCTTCCTTCCCCTCCCGCACCACCCCCTCCCCGGGCACTTTCTCTTGCAACCGCAAGAGATGCTACACTTGTCGCTTTATCTCCCCCCTCGACTCCATTCAAGGACCCAAGCAGTCGTCCCAGGTGCGACAGAGGTTCACCTGCATCTCCTCCAACCTCATCTATTGCATCTGTTGCTCTAGATGTCAACTGATCTACATCGGTGAGACCAAGCGTAGGCTTGGCGATCGTTTCGCCGAACACCTCCGCTCGGTCCGCACTAACCAACCTGATCTCCCTGTGGCTCAGCACTTCAACTCCCCCTCCCATTCCGAATCCGACCTTTCTGTCCTGGGCTTCCTCCATGGCCAGAGTGAGCACCACCGGAAATTGGAGGAGCAGCACCTCATATTCCGCTTGGGCAGTTTGCACCCTAGTGGCATAAACAATGACTTCTCCAATTTCCGGTAGCCCTTGCTGTCTCCTCCCCTCCTCCCCTTCTCAGCTCTCTCTCAGCCCTCTGGCTTCCTCTCTCCTTTTTTCTCTCCCCCCCACATCAGTCTGAAGAAGGGTTTTGACCCGAAATTTTGCCTATTTCCTTCGCTCCATAGATGCTGCTGCTCCCGCTGAGTTTCTCCAGCACTTTTGTCTACCTTCTAAGATTCACTGTTTAGTTTAGTTTAGTTTAGAAATAAAGCACGGAAACAGGCCCTTCAGCCAACCATCCCTGTATGACCATCGATCACCACATACAATTTCCTACAAATCCGCACGTCTTTGGAGTGTGGGAGGAAGTTGGGCCACCCAGAGAAAACCCACGTGGTCACAGGGAGAACGTACACCTCCATTCACACAGTACCCATAGTCAGGATCGAACCCAGGTCTCTGGCAGCAAGCGGTAAGGCAACAATTCTACCGCTGTGCCGCCCAACTTGGCAAGAACAATGGACAGAAATCCAGTAATGCTCTGCCATTACAATGTTTACTGGCTCTATTTTCAATTAATGTACTGGCATTGAGATAACCAGACCCTGGTTATTTTGATTTGAAGAGCATATCTCAGCCTTGGCATATGCTTCACACAGATTTGTCTCAATGGGCCTCAGTTTAAGTATTTGCAAACAAGGCCTGAGCAACTGCCAAACCTGCATTATGTCCATTCGTGCATAGTGTACCATCTACCATATTGATTGGTGATGGAGGAGCATGCTTGAACCATTTATAACAACGAATAGCATTCAGGTTAGAATTCAGAGATAAAATCCAACTCTGTGAGGAATTGACATTTTGCAAGCAGTTAATTGAACTCATGATTAGCTCGTGAAGTAACTCCTGGCATGGCAGGAAATAAGGCCCAGCAATTGAACCATATAGTTTACAGCCTCATAGATTTATTTGTGCTGATTGGTTAACTTTGGAGTTTTTATCTTTGCCTTTTATTTTGCCTCTGGATGGTTACGTTTCACTTGCAGACGCTGCCCTTGGGGCTGGGAAGTGACAGAGAGCAGCGGGGAAGGCAGGAACTAGAGGAGCAGCTCAGATACAGGGAGAAGGAGGACATTGTGCTCACCCTCAGTAGGTTATGAGGGAGGATTTCGCCCAACATAAACTCTCACTTGCAGATATCTGGTGCACTTTGTCTTCAATAAATAACCCAGTGAAGCCTCCTGTTGTACTGATATTACCATGTTGCTGAGATAATGTGTTTAGTTTAGTTTAATGTAGTTTCATTTAGTTTTGTTTAGTTTAGTTTTGTTTATTATTTTCACGCGTACCGACGTACAGTGAAAATCTTTTTTGTTACGTGCTATCAGTCGGCAGAAAGACTATACTTGATTACAATCAAGTCGTCCACAGTCTACAGGCACAGGATAATGGGAATTTCTTTTAGTGCAAGATAAAGCCCAGTAAGTCCAATTAAAGATAGTCCGATGGTCTCAAATGAGGTAGATAGGGAGGGGGGTCAAATCCGCACTAGTTGATGATAGGATTGCTTGATAACGGCAGGGAAGAAATTGCCCCTGAATTAAGAGGTATGTGTCCTCAAATTTCTGTACCTCTTGCCTGATGAGAGAGGGGAGAAGAGTGAGATTCATCTTTGATTATGCTGGCGGTCTTGCCAAGTGTGAAGTATAGATGGAGTCAATGGAAGGGAGGTTTGTTTGGGTGATGGTCTGGGCTACATCCACAACTGTGATTTCTCGCGGTCTTAGATGGAGCTGTTGAACACAATCAGCACAAACTGATTGTAGAACTGAAGACATCCGTGTTCTTGATTATTTATTGTTCATAGGAAAAAGGTGCCATTGGTCACATACATTTTATAAAACATTTCTGAATAATTTCACAGCTATCGCACAGAAGAATGTTTTTTTGAAATCTGTGTATGTTTCAGCAGCTGATTAAACCATGTCAGGGATTTTTCCCCCCCCGATCTAGTTACACTGTGGACATGCGTTTATCTTTTCAGATCATCAGTACTAATTTCATGCTAACTGTATGGAGAGAAGGAAGTTGTCTAAATGCTGATGAGCTTTGTGATACAGAGAGATCGTGCTGTCCCAGAGCATGATTCACGAAAAATTTGACTGCAGATATTTAGGAAAACGTAGAATGTTTACATTTACTGTGGGTGGAAGTGAATCCAAAAATAGGAAGGTTATGCTTTAGTTATATAAGGGATTGAGTCATAAAGTCATAGTCATGAATCAGGCCCTTCAGCCCAACTTGCCCTCGCTGACCAACATGCTCCATCTACACTAGTCCCATCTGCCCGCACTATATCCCTATAAACCTATCCTATCCATGTACCTGTCCAAATGTCTCTTAAATGTTAAATGATAGTACCTACCTCAACTACCTCTGACAGCATGTTCTATATGCACCCTTTGTGTCAAAATGTTACCCCTCGGGTTCCTATTAAATCTTTCCCCCCTCACTTTAAACCTATGTCCTCTAGTTCTCGATTTCTGTACTCTGGGCAAAAGACTCTTTGCATTTATTCCTCTCATGATTTTGAACACCTGCATAAAATAACCTCTCCTCCTCCTGCGCTCCAAGGAATAAAGCCCTAGTCTGCTACCCCTCCCTGGAGCTCAGGCACTCAAATCCCGGCATCCTCCTCGTAAATCTTCTCTGCACTCTTTCCAGCTCGACAACATCTTTCCCAAAACATGGTGACCAAAACTGAACACAATGCTCTAAATGCAGCCTCACCAATATCTTATGCAACTGTAACATGACCTCCCAATTTCTATACTCAATACAACGTTGCTGAGACCACGTGAAGTACTGTGTACAGTATTAGCCATCATATTTAAGTAAGAACCGTAAATGCATTACAATTCAACAAATGTTTGTTGAATATACTTCTACAGGTCAGCCTGTATGGTACTCTGGCTGCATTGCAGAGAACAGGAAAGCTCTCCAACGCGTCATTAAGACTGCTGAGAGGATCACTGGCACCCAGCTCCCCAGACTGGAGGACATCTACCGGACCCGCTGCATCCGGAGGGTCAAGGGCATCATTAGAGACAGCACACACCCTGGACACTGCCTCTTCACCCCCCTGCCCTCAGGAAGACGATACAGGACACTGAGCGCCCGCACGACAAGACTAAAAAACAGCTTCTACCATAGAGCTGTGACACTACTGAACTCTATCCCCCTCCCACACTGATTCCCCCCCTCTCTCTCACACACCCGCCCATACTCCTATATGTTTATAGTCTCATTTTTTAATAGTTCTTTTTTATACTCATGTTCCTGTGCAGCTGGAGGACTGCTCCAACAAAATTTTGTTGTCTTGTACAATGACAATAAAGATTATTATTATTAAGGTTTACCAGAGCAATCCCAGGAATGAGCAGGTTGTCTTATAAGGAAAGCTGGGCCAAATTAGGTGAGCTGATTGAAACATGCGAGATCCTGATTTGGCTTGATATGCTGCTATGGGATAATTCAAAGATGGGAGTCATTGCTTAAAGTAAGATAAGTAGAGAAGGTGCAAGTGCCAATCTAATATTACAACCAGAATAGCCATGTATTTACTGGTTGACAGAGTGGGTTGAGGGGACTAGCAGATTCTCCATACTATTGAATGTTGCTCCTATTAATACCCAAACACACGTTTATTTCACCTTACGCCTGTCACACTGCAATAAAATCAAATTTCCATAGAACCCGAAGTTAAAGGGGAATGAGAAGCAAACAAGCAGTTGGTTTTCTGGACTCTACCCTCTGCACTGACTAACACTCTGCACTCCAGGCTCACACTCTAGATTGTGACTCTAGATTTGTAACTGAGCCAGATGCCAATCCTTGAGGATTTCCGAATAATTGGACACGGGAATATTGGAGTATACTTCTCCAAACCAAGCAGCTAATGGTGTTGTTTGGGAGTTCAGTCATTGTCCTAATATAGGGGTGACAAGAGGGTTCCAACCCCAGGCTGTGGGTACAGGGATGGCACAGTGCCAGGGACCCAAGTTCAATCCCGACCTCAGTTGCTGTCTTTGTGGCGTGTACACGTTGTCCCTGTGACTGCGTGGGTTTTCTCCGGGTGCTCCGGTTTCCTCTCACATCCCAAAGACGCCTGGGTTTGTAGATTAATTGGCCTCTTCAAATTGCCCTACTTGTGTGTGGGGAGTGGATGTGAGAGTGGGATAACATTGAACTAGTGTGAAGCGGGTGTACCTGATCGATGGACAGCGTGGACTCGGTGGGCTGAAGGGCCTGTTTCCATGCTGTATCTCTAAACGAAGATACAGAACTATGCCAGGAAAACATTGTCAGAGCTTCACTGTATAAGTCCTTATAAGGCTTGAACTTGTTATAGGGGTTGCTGGCACTTTGTGGGACACTGAACATCCCACTGCTGTGGAATATATCTGAGTTGCATTAAGTGGCAAGTCCTTCATCAATGGGGTCACATTGAAATCAGAGCACACATTGTGTTGGAAAGTTGCAAGCTCCATTTGAACCTGCAGAGGACATTTTCAGATATTTGGTTGAGGCTTTTCCATTCCTGTCCATACAGCAAACATCATGCTGCACTGTGTCCACTGTAGCTGAAATGAGTCATTATCGACAGAAGCAACAAATTACATTTTTTTGGAAAAACTGCAGATGCTGGAAACCTGAAATAAAAATAGAAATTTATGGAAATACTCAGCAGGGTAGGCAGCATCTGGTGAAAGAGAAACCGAGTTTGAGCCAAGAGTTTAGAATGCTATTTAGCTCTTGGTTTTACTGGTCCTGGGAAGAATAACGTTTCAAGGGGGGTTTCAAGATCTGCAAAACTCTAAGATCTTCTCATGTCAGCTCATCTCTCTTTGCCCAGACTTGGAGTTGCTGGGAGTCAAATAAGTGCAGCATTGACAGGGAAATATGTGTCAAGGGACCTAATGAAAACAGATTGGGCCATTTTCAAAGGGACTTTGCTGAGATATTTATCTGTACAGGGAGTGTCATGACACACATAAAAGCGGGTGAAAACACTGCATTGATTTCTAGTGATTGCCCAGGAATTCTTTTCTGCTTTAAAGACAGTGTATAAAAATAATATGTTCTTTGTGCAGCAATTATACTGTGCTTCAGTGTCTGCGGTCAGAGCTGATTGAACACATCTGCTAAATTCTTCATGTACCTAATACTGTATGTCTTTCTTTCATTCTGCTCGGCTTCCGCAGGCATCATTGCTAATCTCACTTGCAGAGCCTTCTTTGGCTACGGTGGAGAGGTCAGCCCCATCATTTACTGGATGAAGGGAGAGAAATTTATTGAAGACCTTGATGATAACCACGCCAGCGAAAGCGAGATGAGGTAATTAGAGCCTTTGATCACATGTCCTGCATCTAAATGTTCAAGTGTTGGATTCCATGGAGATCTGCAATGTTAAACAGTACCACGAGCAAACAAAAACTACAGGAGGATCAGTCTGAAGAAGGGTCCCAACCTGATACGTCACCTATTCATGATAGGCGATGTTTCAAAGTCAAGACCCTTCCTCAGACTAATTGTATGGGGGATGAAGAAGGCTGGACAAAGGGACAAAAATGTGGCAGGCAATAGGTCAACATAAGTGAGGTGGGTTTTGATAAGCAGATGGTTGAAGCAAAGGCCAGAGGTAAGAACATAAGGTGTGAGACAGGTTTGAAGAATTGTGAAGGCAGAGGGAGGAAAGTAGCAGGATGGGGGCGTGACAGGGGTGGAGGGGGATGGGGTGGCTAGGGAGACATTGGTGAGAGTCCAGGTGGAGCACAGGGAAGGGAAGAGGGGAAGAAAGGGGTGAAAGCAAGAGTGGAAGGGGAGGCACAGGGGTGGGAAGAGGGAAGCTTTCTTGAGGCATGGAGTAGGGAAGAGACAACAGGTGGAAAGTAGTGAGGTAAGGGGAGGGGGCATGAGCCAACATTTGAGAGGAGGATGCAGGTGAGGAGGGGTTGATTGTAGAAGAGTCAAGTGGGGGAGGGACGGGTGGAGAGCATAACCAAGGCTGGAGGTGGAGAAGCCTAAAGGGTGCAAATGGTGGAATAACACTATGGAGCAAGGAATGTAGTGGAAGGTAGAAGCAGAGGGAGCAATTATAGGTAAGAAGGGGGTTTGGATGAAGAATGGTAGACTCGGGTGAGTGGATGGTTCAGTTGCCTGATAACAGCTGGGCAGAAACTGTCCCTAAATCTAGAAGTATGCATTTTCAAACTTCTGTACCTTTTGCCTGATGGGAGAGGGGAGAACAGGGAGTGACCAGGTTGAGACTGGTCCTTGATTATGCTGGCGGCCTTGCTGGGCAACGTGAAGTGTAGATGGAGTCAATGGAAGGGAGGTTGGTTTGTGTGATGGTCCGGGCTACGTTTACAATTCTCTGCAATTTTTTATGGTCTTGGATGGAGCTGTTCCCAAACCATGCTGTGATGCATCCTGATAAAATGCTTTCTACGGTGCATCTGTACAAGTTGGTGAGGGTTGTTGGGGACATGCCGAACCTCCTAAACCTTTGTAAGGGATCAGAGACGTTGGTGTTGGAGCTCCCAGTTACTGCTTATTTTAAATTCTCCTTCCTATTCCCATACCGACCTGTCTACTCTGGATCCCCTCTGCTGCCGGAATGAGGTAACACGAATGAGAAGAACTCCACCTCATATTCCGCTCGGGTAGTCAACAACCCAACTGCAGGAGTACTGAATTCAAGGAACTCTTCCACCTCTCATTTGTCCAGCTTCAGTCATGTGCCCAGTGCTCCATGCCGACTGTACACACCTTTCTTTCTCATCCCCTCATCTCTATCCCCTCCACACATCACTCCTCTACCTTTTCCATCTGCTCTTATCCCTTCTCTTTTTCATCTCCCTACCTCCATTCCCTTCTGCCCTTCATTCCTCCCTCTGGTCAGACATTTTACTCCTTGCCTCCTCTTATCAAAAACCACCATTTACACTCTTTTGTTATCTCCACCTCCGGCCTTAATTATTATCTCCATCGTTCTCACCCCCACCTGATTCATCTGCCAATTATTCTCGTCTCATCTGGATCCACCTATCACTCACCAGCACTTGCCCAGCCCCTTCTCCTCACCTCTATCGACCACCAGCTACCTCCCTTCCACTCCATCAGGCTGAAGAAAGGTCCCGACCCAAAGCGTCATCCGTCCATTTCCCTCCCTAGATGCTGCCTGACCCGCAGCAGTTCGTTTTCATTCATGTTTCCAGTTTTTCTGTCTCTTGTGTCTCCAGCAATCAATGCAATTGTTCGACAGGAGCTTCCCCAAGTGTTAATTCCTTTAAATTTATTTTGCTCTCGGCATGTGCATCATCTGCAAGGATGGTTGCCCCTCCAAGAGTAAACTACATTGAAATGGGACTGTCACAGGCCAAAGTGAGCAAAGACTATAGCTTTCTGCCCATGACTGAAAACAAGTTGGTTTTTGACAATGATCTGACAGCATTGAGGCACTTTAACCAACACCCGCCATCTTTTAGTTTGTAGCTATTTTAAAAACGCAATGAAAATATTCATGCTGTAATTGCATTGATTCTGCTAGACTATAAACAAACACAAAGTGCTGGGTATAACTCAGCGGGTCAGGCAGTAGGGTCTGAAGCAGGGTCCTGACCCAAAACATCACCTATCCATGTCCTCCAGAGATGCTGCCTGGCCCGCTGATTTACTCCAGCACTGTATCTCGTTTTGTGTAAACCAGCATATGCAGTTCCTTGTTTCTGCTGAACTATATTCAGGTTCACTGAGGCACGTAGTGACCACTACATTACCATAACAAAGACCATTTTAACGGAAAAGCAACAAAAAAATACCACGGATGCTGTAAATCTGAACTAAATGCAGAAAACGGAAGGGAAACACAGCAGGACTTGAAACATTCAAAGTCAAAGTCAATTTTATTCATCACATGCACCTGAAGGTGTAGTGAAATGAATTTGCCAGCAGCGATACACTTAAAAACAACACACAATACACAATAAAATTTAACACAAACATCCACCACAGCATTCTTCACTGTTGTGGAAGGCAACAAAGTTCAGCCAGTCCTCCTCCTTTGTTCACCCGTGGTCGGGGTCATAAACCCTCCGTAGTCGCCGCTAAGGATGGCCCGATGTACAGGCCCTCAAGTTGAGATGATTGAAACTCGGATGTCGGGATGGTCTAACCCACTCCGCGGCTTGGAGTGCCCGAATCGGCCACTTTCCTACCGGAGACCGCGGCTTCAGGTTAGAAACATATAGAAACATAGAAATTAGGTGCAGGAGTAGGCCATTCGGCCCTTCGAGCCTGCACCGCCATTCAATATGATCATGGCTGATCATCCAACTCAGTATCCCGTACCTGCCTTCTCTCCATACCCCCTGATCCCCTTAGCCACAAGGGCCACATCTAACTCCCTCTTAAATATAGCCAATGAAGTGGCCTCAACTACCCTCTGTGACAGAGAGTTCCAGAGATTCACCACTCTCTGCGTGAAAAAAGTTCTTCTCATCTCGGTTTTAAAGGATTTCCCCTTTATCCTTAAGCTGTGACCCCTTGTCCTGGACTTCCCTAACATCGGGAAC
The DNA here is from genome assembly GCF_028641065.1 of Leucoraja erinaceus. NCBI lineage: Eukaryota > Metazoa > Chordata > Chondrichthyes > Rajiformes > Rajidae > Leucoraja > Leucoraja erinaceus. Next base: position 15,738,002 of record NC_073389.1, on the reverse strand, counting down.
AATCTTCCTGCATCTAGCCTGTCCAACCCCTTAAGAATTTTGTAAGTTTCTATAAGATCCCCTCTCAATCTTCTAAATTCTAGAGAGTATAAACCAAGTCCATCCAGTCTTTCTTCATAAGACAGTCCTGACATCCCAGGAATCAGTCTGGTGAACCGTCTCTGCACTCCCTCTATGGCAATAATGTCCTTCCTCAGATTTGGAGACCAAAACTGTACGCAATACTCCAGGTGTGGTCTCACCAAGACCCTGTACAACTGCAGTAGAACCTCTCTGCTCCTATACTCAAATCCTTTTGCAATGAAAGCTAACATACCATTCGCTTTCTTTACTGCCTGCTGCACCTGCATGCCTACCTTCAATGACTGGTGTACCATGACACCCAGGTCTCGCTGCATCTCCCCCTTTCCCAATCGGCCACCATTTAGATAATAGTCTGCTTTCCTGTTTTTGCCACCAAAATGGATAACCTCACATTTATCCACATTATACTGCATCTGCCAAACATTTGCCCACTCACCCAGCCTATCCAAGTCACCCTGCAGTCTCCTAGCATCCTCCTCACAGCTAACACTGCCCCCCAGCTTAGTGTCATCCGCAAACTTGGAGATATTGCCTTCAATTCCCTCATCCAGATCATTAATATATATTGTAAATAGCTGGGGTCCCAGTACTGAGCCTTGGGGTACCCCACTAGTCACTGCCTGCCATTGTGAAAAGGACCCGTTTACTCCTACTCTTTGCTTCCTGTTTGCCAGCCAGTTCTCTATCCACATCAATACTGAACTCCCAATGCCTTGTGCTTTAAGTTTGTTTACTAATTTTTTATGTGGGACCTTGTCAAAAGCCTTCTGGAAGTCCAGATACACCACATCCACTGGTTCTCCCCTATCCACGCTACTAGTTACATCCTCGAAAAATTCTATAAGATTCGTCAGACATGATTTACCTTTCGTAAATCCATGCTGACTTTGTCCAATGATTTCACCACTTTCCAAATGTGCTGCTATCCCATCTTTAATAACTGACTCTAGCAGTTTCCCCACTACCGATGTTAGACTAACTGGTCTGTAATTCCCCATTTTCTCTCTCCCTCCCTTCTTAAAAAGTGGGGTTACGTTTGCTACCCGCCAATCTTCAGGAACTACTACAGAATCTAAAGAGTTTTGAAAGATTATTACTAATGCATCCACTATTTCTGGAGCTACTTCCTTAAGTACTCTGGGATGCAGCCTATCTGGCCCCGGGGGATTTATCGGCCTTTAATCCATTCAATTTACCCAACACCACTTCCCGGCTAACCTGGATTTCACACAGGTTGTAATAGGCCGCAGGCCGGTGGTCGGAGCTCTTCTCCGATGATCCCAGACAAGGGATCCCAGACTCCAGATGGTAAGTCCACACCACGCCTGCAGCTAGAAGCTCCGCAGACCACAGCCCCATGATGTCAATGGTCAGTGATCAGAGCACTCCTCTCTGGCGACCCCCAGTAAGTGTTCTCTCGCTCTGCGATGGAATGTTCACACTGCGCCTGCTGCCGATGCTCCGGGCCCGACTCCGGGAAAGGTCGCTCCAATCCATGCTGTTAGACCGCGAGGGAGGCGACATGGAAAAGTCGCCTCTCCGTGGAGGAAGCGACTGAAAGCGGTTACCCCCTTTTCTCCACCCCACCAGCCCCCGCACAAGACACAACGAGAGACACCTAAACTAACATTAGACACACCAGAAAAACCCCCAAAAAGTAGAAATAACACTGCTGGCAGGGCAGCCGACTCGCAGCGACCTCACGTCATCTCTTCTCTACAGACGCTGTCTGATCTGCTGAGTGTTTCCACCATGATATATTTAATTATTATCTCAATGAATATTAAAATCAAAAAAGTGTAAAAGGGGGCAAGCTATATAATACAATGCAAAGAAATGTCTTTGTGTAACTTACAAGAAGCATCCACTGTGGTGTGTAAATGAATAGTAAAACCATGGCATTAAGCTGACTCTATACTCATCAAGAATTCAAAACCAGGTAAAGGCAGATGAATATTTGATTGGATATACAGGTTGCATGCACCAACACCACTGATTTTTGCATTAGATAATCTCTAATTAAATGTTCTCTAGATTTGGTAGCTGAAAGTGTAATCAAGGGCAAACACATCTTTTCAATTTAGCTTCTGATATTTAGAGTGCCTTATAACATTCTTAGTTTCACAGGAAATTATAGACGGAATGAAAAGAATCTAACTTTTAAATTATGTTTTTATTGCAAGTTGTTTGTATTCTATTAATTAAAATGTTACTGAATGTTTATTTCTCAAAAGTTTCAAAAGTCCAGTATAGTTGATAGTGAAAATGCTTGTCAAAAATTGCAGCAGGTCTTGATCGGTTGGGCAAATGAGCTGAGAAATGTTGATGGAGTTTAATGCAGAGAAGCGTAAGGTGTTTAGTTTAGTTTAGAGATACAGCGCAGAAGCATGCCCTTTGGGACAACGAGTCTATGCGGACCAGCGATCCCCGCACATTAACACTACCCTACACACACTAGGGGCAATTTACATTTACACCTAGCCAATTAACCTACATGTACGTCTTTCGAGTGTGGGAGGAAACTGAAGATCTCGGAGAAAACCCATGTGGTCACGGGGAGAATGTATAGACAGCACCGGTAGTCAAGTTCGAACCCAGGTCTCCGGCGCTGCAAGCACTGTAAGGGCAGCAACTCTACTGCTGTGCCACGGTATTGCATTTTAGATAGTCAAACCAGTGCAGGATCTACAGTGAATGGCAGCGTTTGGGGGGCATAATAGAGAAGATGGATTAAGGAGTTCAGATATATAGTTCCTTGAAAGTGGGGTCACATGTAGATAGGGTGATCAAGAAGACGTTTGGCACATTGGCTTTCATCAGTCAGTGTAGTCAGTATAGAAATTGGGAGATCTTGCTACAATTGTGATTTTGCTACAGATCTTGCTACAGAGTGATTTAGGCCATTTGGAAAAATGGGCTGAAAGATGGCAGATGGAGTTTAATGCTGATAAATGTGAGGTGCTACACCTTGGCAGGACAAATCAAAATAGGACGTACATGGTAAATGGTAGGGAATTGTAGAATACAGTTGAACAGAGGGATCTGGGAATAACCGTGCATAGTTCCTTGAAGGTGGAATCTCATATAGATAGGGTGGTAAAGAAAGCTTTTGGTATGCTAGCCTTTATAAATCAGAGCATTGAGTATAGAAGCTGGGATGTAATGTTAAAATTGTACAAGGCATTGGTGAGACCAAATCTGGAGTATGGTGTACAATTTTGGTCGCCCAATTATAGGAAGGATGTCAACAAAATAGAGAGAGTACAGAGGAGATTTACTAGAATGCTGCCTGGGTTTCAACAACTAAGTTACAGAGAAAGGTTGAATAAGTTAGGTCTTTATTCTCTGGAGCGCAGAATGTTAAGGGGGGACTTGATAGAGGTCTTTAAAATGATGAGAGGGATAGACAGAGTTGATGTGGACAAGCTTTTCCCTTTGAGAATAGGAAAGATTCAAACAAGAGAACATGACTTCAGAAGTTTAGGGGTAACATGAGGGGGAACTTCTTTACTCAGAGTGGTAGCGGTGTGGAATGAGCTTCCAGTGGAAGTGGTGGAGGCAGGTTCGTTGGTATCATTTAAAAATAAATTGGATAGGCATATGGATGAGAAGGGAATGGAGGGTTATGTATGAGTGCAGGCAGGTGGGACTAAGGGAAAAAAAGTTGTGTCGGCACGGACTTGTAGGATCGAGATGGCCTGTTTCCGTGCTGTAATTGTTATATGGTTATATGTAGAAGACATTGGTGAGGCCACATATAGAATATTATGTTCAGTTTTGGTCACCCTGTTATAATAATAATAATAATAATAATAATAAATGTTATTTATGGGCGCCTTTCAAGAGTCTCAAAGACACCTTACATGTTTTTCCTCTACCTGCTAAATTTTTGTAAGTGGAATGAAATAAATAGTAGACATGACTAGTACACAAAGTAAATACAGAATTCAATACAAAACACAGTATGAGGCAATTAATGCACAGATGAAAAGGGACGTCACGTGGGGCTAAGGATAGGCAGAGGTTATAGGAAAGTTATAGGAAAGATGTTGTTATGCTTGAAAGGGTGCAGAGAAGATTTATGAGGATGTTGCCAGGGCTCGAGGGCCTGAGCTATTGGAAGTGGTTGAGCAGGCTAGGAGTCTATTCCTTGGAGTGCAGGAGGATGAGGGTGTATAAAATCATGAGAGGAATAAATCAGGTACATGGTAAATGGTAGCAAATTGAGGAATGCAGTTGAACAGAGGGATCTAGGAATAACTGTGCATAGTTCCCTGAAGGTGGAATCTCATGTAGACAGGGTGGTAAAGAAAGCTTTTGGTGTGCTGGCCTTTATAAATCAGAGCATTGATTATAAAAGTTGGGATATAATGTTAAAATTGTACAAGGCATTGGTGAGACCAATTCTGGAGTATGGTGTACAATTTTGGTCGCCCAATTATAGGAAGGATGTCAACAAAATAGAGAGAGTACAGAGGAGATTTACTAGAATGTTGCCTGGGTTTCAGCTACTAAGTTACAGAGAAAGATTGAATAAGTTAGGTCTTTATTCTCTGGAGCGCAGAAGGTTAAGGGGGGACTTGATAGAGGTCTTTAAAATGGTGAGAGGGATAGACAGAGTTGATGTGGACAAGCTTTTCCCATTGAGAGTAGGGAAGATTCAAACAAGGGGACATGACTTCAGAATTAAGGGACAGAAGTTTAGGGGTAACATGAGGGGGAACTTCTTTACTCAGAGAGTGGTAGCGGTGTGGAATGAGCTTCCAGTGGAAGTGGTGGAGGCAGGTTTGATTTTATCATTTAAAAATAAATTGGATAGGTATATGGATGGGAAAGGAATGGAGGGTTATGGTCTGAGTGCAGGTAGATGGGACTAGGGGAAAATAATTATTCGGCACGGACTTGTAGGGCCGAGATGGCCTGTTTCCGTGCTGTAATTGTTATATGGTTATATGGTTATATAGGTAAATGCGCAGTCTTTTACCTAGAGTAGGCGAATCAAGAATCAGAGGACGTAGGTTTAAGGTGATGGGAAAGATTTAATAGGAACCTGAAGAGCAACTTTTATATACAAAGGGTGGTAGGCGTGTGGAATGAGCTGCTGGAGGAGGTAGTTGAGGCAGGTACTGTCACGCCATTTCAGGAAGATTTGGTCAAGAACATGGATAGAATGTGTCTGAAGTAAGGTTCCAACCCGAAATGTCACCTTCTTCATTTGTCCAGAGATGCTGCCTGACCCGCTCAGTTACTCCTGCATTTTGTGTCTATCTCTAATTTAAACCAGCATCTGTAGTTCCTTCCTTCACATAGATAGGACAGGTTTAGCGGGATATGGGCCGAATGCAGCCAAGCTGGGGCACGTTGGTTAGTGTGAGCAAGTTGGGCTGAATACCCCATTCCCATGATGTTTGACACTATGACACTATTGAACTGCTTATTATTATCCGAGTTCCCGCATTCTGGGAAAAATTAGTCTGCCATGGAGAGTAGCGAGAATTCTCGTACCGTAGGTGGGACACCAGGAGCTCCTAATGGGTTGCCAGGAGGTTGAAGGTCCTCATAGGTTGTAGTCGGTGCTGACAGGTGAATTTCATTGGCTCATTGGGAAAAAAATACATAAGCAGTAGTTTTCAGAACCAAGGATAACCGACCAGTAATGTTAAATGTCCGCCGAACTTCACAGCCGTGTATCTCTGGCTTCTTAAAAGATGTCTCCACTCCTTCTCCCCCCTCTTTTAAAGGACTTACCATACACTGTGCCTTCACCATCTTAATTACAGCGCCAACCTTCCTGTTCATCGTGGTGTCCGTCTGCATCACCTTGGCTTTGCACCGTGAATTTCACTCAGCACTCCCCCGCTTGCCCTGTCCCCCGCCTGCATAACGGGCTGGTGAAGGAAGCGATGTGTGTGTGTGTTCCACTCTAACAGTTGTCGCCGGCAGTTGCCTGAAAAATCTCCTAAGTGGGACAGTCCCATAGCGTCAGCAGTTACCTTGTTCAGAGTTCAACATGCATTCAGGGCCCCAGGATCATATTTTTTTCCTTCCTTTAATTCTATTTTTCACAATGCAAAGGATGCCAGCTACATTACCTCAAATGAATGACAGTTGTCTACTGCTTGCTCAAATATGAATGAATGAAATGAATCTTGCTAAGGGCTGCTTTTGACGATGTTCGCGAAACACAAGAATTTTCACCCAACTTCAACACAATTCACCAATGGTGCAAAGGTGTGTGTGGAAAACAGTAACCATGTGATTTATGATTAGCCCTTCTCAATCAGCTTGTACAGTGCACCACAGTGGCGCAGCGGTAGAGTTGCTGCTTTATGGTGCCAGAAACCCGGGTTCAATCCTGACTACGGGCGCTGTCTGTATGGAGTTTGTACGTTCTCCCTATGACCGGGTTTTCTCCAAGTGCACCCGTTTCCTCCCACACTCCAAAGATGTGTGGGTTTGTAGCTAAATTGGGATTGGTAAAGATTGGTAAAAATGGCCCCAGGTTGTAGGATAGTTAGTGTACGGCGTGGACTCGGTGGGCCTAATGTCTAGATACACTGTATCTCTAAAGTATAAAGTGTAAATTCTGAAGTCACTCTGCTCCAGTGTACAGCAACAAGCTGTGTGCACTGTATTAATGCACACAATGCATCTTAGAAATTATGCATGCATTTGTGAAGATCAAAGTCTTCATCTCCTGTAAAGACGTGGCACTATAAATGGAAAATGTCGGCATTCACATGTGAAAACCAGCAGTGGCAATGCGAGCTACAGGTTTAATTTACTTTTTTTTTTCACTTTTCCAGAATTCTTCGGGAGCATCTTGGGGAGAAGGAAGTTTCCATTTCTCTACTGATCGATTCTGTGCAGGACGGGGACCTGGGAAACTATTCTTGCTATGTTGAAAATGGGAATGGGCGAAGACAAGCAACCATTCTTCTTCAGAAGAGGGGTAAGCATTTTTGCCTTCGTTCTTTCTTTCTGAGGACTTGCGAATACATTGACGAGGACCAAAACGCAGCTCAAGGTATAAAAAAAGCAAGATGTCTAATTCAAGCCATGCATGTCCTGCCAGGGAAGAGATTCATTGTACTAAATACACAACAAGGGAACTGACAAAGGACTTTCACAAATAATATGATGACTTCCATCTAAGAAGACTAATTATTAAAATGACTAAAACCAGTGGACTGTGCTGGCTTAATTTAATTTTTCCAGTAATGTCATTTGCCTGGATCCCTTGAGGTTCCAATTATTTGTTTGAAAGTGCATGCATTCCTCTCCAGTGTTTGTGCAGTTAGTCCTGCTCTGTTTCATCTCCCCATTCTCCAATCATTTTGGTTTTGATTCAATCTTTTGAAAATGGCATATTGTGCTACAAGGGTTAGAAATCCATGGTGCATTGTCCATCCATGGTCACCCACCAATCCCAATTATAACTGCAAAGCTCGCTGATTGCTTTCTTCTCCTTTCCCAAATGCTTCCCTGAGCTTCCCATATAGACCTTCCACAGGCCATTTGTCGTCTATCTCAGTCCTATTCTCCCCGTTGTTCGTCTAAAAGATGGGGAGTGCGTATTCGAGCTTTCATTGCCAGAGACGGACACTAGTTAGCCTTGTACTGAGTTTGTGTCTACTAAATCTGAAACTGGAAAGAAGTCTTCCAGTCGAGAGGTACATTGAGAATGTAGGAAATAAACACAAGGGCTGTGGCCATTTGGCCCATTGACCTTCTCAATCATGTTCATTGTTTCACTTCAATGCCTCATTTCTTCACTAACAATGTCCTTTGATTCCATGCTCCTAATTTTGATTAACCCGTGATGGCGTTACCCTGGCACATTTTTATTTGTTGTTCAACATTACGAAATGAGTTTGTCTTGTAAATAGAGTAAATGGGTCATACCGTGTAGAAACGGGCCCTCTAAACCTATCCTATCCATGAACCTGTCTAAATGTTTTTTAAATGTTGCAATAGTATCTGCCACCACTACCTACTCTGACAGATTGTTCCATACGCCCACATCCCTTTGTGTAAAAAAATGACACCTCAGCTTCACACCTGGTTCTCAATTCTCCTACTCTGGGCAAGGGATTCTGCGCATTTACCCGATCTATTCCTCTCATGATTTTGTACACCTCTTTAAGAGCACCCTCATCCTCCTGCAAATAGAGTCCCAACCTGCCCAACCTCATCCTATAGTTCAGGTCCTTGAGTCCTCTCAACATCCTCACAAATCTTCTCTGCCAAAGCCTTTTTTGACCAGCCTATCTACCTGTGATGTCATTTGCAAGGAACTATCTACTTGCACTCCTAAATGCCTCTGTTCTACAACACTCCCTAGAGCTCTACCCTTCACTCTGTAGGTCCTGCCCCTGTTAGACTTCACAAAATGCAACACCACTTTTCACTATTAAATTCCATCAACCATTCCACAGCCTACCTGGCCAACTGATCAAGTACCTGCTGTGATTTTTGACAACTATTATCACTATCTACAATGCCACACACTTTTGTGTCATCTTCAAACTTGCTAAATCACGCCATGTACATTCTCATGATGAGTTGAACAGGTACTTTGGATCCGTCTTCACTAAGGAGGACACAAACAATCTTCCTGATATACTAGTGGCCAGAGGATCTGGGGTGATGGAGGAACTGAAGGAAATCCACATTAGGCAGGAAATGGTGTAGGGTAGACTGAAGGGACTGAAGGCTGATAAATCCCCAGGGCCTGATGGTCTGCATCCCAGGGTACTTAAGGAAGTGGCTCTAGAAATCGTGGACGCATTGATGATCATTTTCCAATGAACTATACATTAGGATCTGTTCCTGTGGATTGGAGGGTAGCTAATGTTATCCCACTTTTTAAGAAAGGCACGAGAGAGAAAACAGGGAATTATAGACCAGTTAGCCCGACAGCGGTGGTGAGGAAGATGCTGGAGTCAATTATAAAAGATGAAATAGCGGCACATTTGGATAGCAGTAACAGGATGTGTCTGAGTCAGCATGGATTTACGAAGGGGAAATCATGCTTTACTAATCTTCTGGAATTTTTTGAGGATGTAACTAGGAGAATGGACAAGGGAGACCCAGTGGATGTAGTGTGTCTGGACTTTCAGAAAGCATTTGATAAGGTCCCAAATAGGAGATTAGTGGGCAAAATTAGGGCACTATTGGGGGTAGAGTGCTGACATGGATAGAAAATTGGTTGGCAGACAGGAAACAAAGAGTAGGGATTAATGGGTCACTTTCAGAATGGCAGGCAGTGACGAGTGGGGTGCCGCAAGGCTCGGTGCTGGGACTGCAGCTATTTACAACATACATCAATGATTTAGATGAAGGGATTCAAAGTAACATTAGCAAATTTGCAGATGACGCAAAACTGGGTGGCAGTGTGAACTGTGAGAAGGATGCTATGAGAATGCAGGGTGATTTGGACAGGTTGGGTGAATAGGTAGATGCATGGTAGATGCAGTTTAACGTGGATAAATGTGAGATTATCCACTTTGGTAGCATAAACAGCAAGGCAGATTATTATCTAAATGGTGTCAAGTTGGGAAAAGGGGAAATACAATGGGATCTGGGGGGTCCTTATTCATCAGTCAATGGAAGTAAGCATGCAGGTATAGCAAGCAGTGAAGAAAGCGAATGGCATGTTTGCCTTCATAACAAGAGGAGTTGAGAATAGGAGCAAGGAGGTCCTTCTGCAGTTGTACAGAGCCCTCGTGAGACCACACCTGGAGTATTGTGTGCAGTTTTGGTCCCCTAATTTGAGGAAGGACATTCTTGCTATTGAGGGAGTGCAGCTTGTAGGTTCACAAGGTTAATTCCTGGGATGGCAGTACTGTCATATTCTGAGAGAATGGAGCGGCTGGGCCTGTATACTCTGGAGTTTGGAAGGATGAGAGGATATCTTATTGAAACATATAAGGTTATTAAGGGTTTGGACATGCTAGAGGCAGGAAACATGCTCCCGATGTTGGGGGAGTCCAGAACCAGGGGCCACCATTTAAGAATAAGGGGTAAGACATTTAGAACGGAGATGAGGAAACACTTTTTCTCACAGAGAGTTGTGAGTCTGTGGAATTCTCTGCCTCAGAGGGCGGTTGAGGCCGGTTCTTTGGATACTTTCAAGAGAGAGCTAGATAGAGCTCTTAAAGATAGCGGAGTCAGGGGATATGGGGAGAAGGCAGGAACGGGGTACTGATTGGGGATAATCAGCCATGATCACATTGAATGGCGGTGCTGGCTCGAAGGTTCTAATGGCCTACTCCTGCACCTATTGTCTATTGTCTATTGTCATCCAGATCATCAATATAGATGACAAACAGCAATTGCACATCCATGATGGAAGCATGGTTTGCTTACAATGACTATCTTTCAATTGTTCTCCATTGTCTGTGAAGTGCTTTGAGATTTCCAGAAGGAACAGAAAGCAAAATAGAAGTCCAACTATTTATTTATTTCGTGGTGGATCAAAATGAGCCAGGCTGCATTCGGAAAGTTAAGGTGGAAATTTCGCTTCCACCACCTGTACCTTGCATCAGGGAAATATTCAATCAGCTGCTTAACCATTTGAGAGTGGTGTCCATATCAGTTCAATGAGCTTCAATTGCATGTATGTTTCATGTTCTGATATAACCTTCCCACCCATTTGATGTTGCAGGATATTTTTGTGACAGCTAATCTGAAGATAAGCAGATTCAAACTAATATTCACTCTCAAGGTAACCTGGTAGTCTAACGTTACCATGGGGATCCTTCTTATCAACGCTGTAACCAGGGATGACGACACAAATGTCAGTGTATGTTGCTCCTCTACAATTTACACTGATCCCCCATTGAGATGAGAATGGAACTTGGTGAGACAACCCTGCATAGAAAGCACATGAGGAAGCACAGGGATACCTGTTCTGATACAGAAATGCAATATAAAGCGATGGTCTCTGTGTATAACCAAGCAGGCCTTACGTACACATATGCCAGATTAAGCAGTTATAATCTAATTGAAGCATTCCAACAATGTCATCAAGCACCAAGGAGTAGCTGAAGACCTTCACTTCCATCTTCTGTACCTTGCATCAGGGACCACCAGCTTTCTAACCTTGATTTTTGCCACCTCTGGCATGATCAGAGGTTTACAGACACCTTTATTGTTTGTGAACGATGCTGATATTTATTTAAAAAAAGAAAGGAACCTTTGTTCCTCTTTGTGTGGGAAGGAACTGCAGATGCTCGTTTAAATCGAAGATAGACACAAAATGCTGGAGGAACTCAGCGGGACAGGCAGCATCTTTGGAGAGAAGGAATGGGTGACGTTCAGGTCAAGAAGCAGGGTCTAGACCTGAAATGTCACCCATTCCCTATCCCGCTGAGTTACTCCAACATTTAGTGTCTATGTTCCTATTTATTCTGCTGCGATTAGGGTTGTACAGAAACAGAGTGTTGGTTGGCTAACCAAACCCCGCAGTATGTATCCTCTTGGAAGCAGCACATTATGTAGTCGCTGGGCCTTGAGCAATTTGTTTTTCGTGACTGTAACTACTTGTGCACATCTATGCAATGGAGGATGCTTTCCTTCCCTCCCCTGTGTGTGCATGAGATGAACTCAGAGAGAAGCTCCGTGGGGCATTAATGGAGCTGCCAAATGAAAAATGTTTTAACGTCTATGAGTGAAGTGGATTTACTGACTGAGGTATTTTGATAGAGAGGAAAAATTGCTTATGCATTTCGGGATGCATGCCATACATTACTTCAGACAATGAAGCCATTCTGTTTCAACCTTCAGCACAGGAGCACTAGTCAATACATTCTTGCTGGAACGTTAATTGTGTTACCAGCAGAGTTCTGCGCTGGTTTCCTTCAAATGCTGCTCTGTGGAATGTGACACCAGGGCTGCACTGCTTTTATGTTTGTTCTGTACTGCAAATAGCAATTTCCCAGTAGGTTTTCGGCTCTCTAGTGTTGCTTGTGTGAAAAGAGCATTCTGCACTTAGCAACATGGCCACTGCTCTTCTGTGGTGTCATTTAAATAAGAAATGATCATAATTTAATACAAATCTACACACAACCGTATTCAAAATACTCCCATAGATTTCTCAGGTCAATCTCTCGAACAAACTTTGCATTAGCCTCTTTCTTTCATATTTGTCGGAGTATCAAGTGCTTCACTTTATTTTATACATCACTGACTGTAAAAATATAATTACTGAAGAAACACTCCTGCAGGATATGATCCCTGGCAATGAAGCCATGAGGCTAAGGAGAGCCTAAAGGGCCTGTCCCACTTGCCGATTTTTTTCAGCAACTGCAGGCGTCATATCAGTGTCGCCAAAAGATTTTGAACATTTCAAAATCCAGCGGCGACAAAAAAAACATTGCGACACTTGAAAAAACGGCGCGCATCAATACGTTATCAGGCCGCGTCGCGCCGCATCACGTCGCGTCATGCCACGAATTTGTCGGTGACCTGATACGTCAGTCAATGATGCCGGCAGTTGCCGAAAAAATCACCAAGCGGGACAGGCCCTTAAGAACTAGATACTTCTGCACAGTTTATGACCAATGCAAGATTGTTATTGTCTATAGGACACGTGCATATATTAATTAGTTATCTGCAGAAAATAAACCAGGGTGCATATTTTATTGCACAGTCACTGGAAGTGTTTGTAGTTCCTGTTGCTTTTGAAGGGATAACCACGATAGATATTTACGGTGATAAAGTTAAGTCAAACTGTGCTGAATTAGCTGGTTTGAGACAATTTGGGTCAATCAGAGATTGACAGGTTTTTGATTTTTGATTAGTAAGGGTTTTAGGGTTTACGGGTAGAAGGCAGGAGAATAGGGTTGAGATAGATCAACCATGATTGAATGGCGGACTAGACTTGATTGGCTGAATGGCCTTATTCTGCTCCCAGTACTTATGAACTTAACAAATTAAAACATATCCTCATTAGTTAGATTTATATCTGCATCCTTTTGTACCCAAAAACCTGTTGCTGCAAAATTGGTGGAATGCGTGAGATAATACATGCAATGAGACTTCTAAGAACTCCATGATTGATAGTGTGGTAAAATCATCAATGCTCAATGCACTTAGTTTGGTTACCAGTGGAGGAACAATTTAGTTGCCAGTGGAGGAAGGACTACCACACAACCTAGTCAATCCTTCATGCCATTTACAATTGGGCACATTAAAAATGACCAATTTCAAGAGTTGGATATATCGAGGTCTGATGGTACCCTTGATGCTTAACTGCTGAAAGTCCCAGGACAGCTTCTTTAGATTAGTTTAGAGATACAGTGTGGAAACAGGCCCTTCGGCCCACTGAGTTCCCGCTGACCAGTAATCCTCGTACACTAGCCCTATCCTACACGCAAGAGACAATTTACATTTTTTACCGAAGCCAATTAACCCACAAACCTGTACGTCTTTGGAGTGTGGAAGGAAACCGGAGTGCCTGGGGAAAGCCCACGCGATCATGGGGAGAACGTACAAACTCCGTACCGACAACATCCGTAGTCAGGATCAAACCCGGGTCTCCGGCGCTGTAAGGCAGCAACTCTATCGCTGCGCCACCATGCTGCCCATCTGTAAAAATGACTGTTGAGATTGGTGTTGATGCCATTTTATCCCCACTTCTCCAGTGCAGTCTAATGGCTGCAATATAAACCACTCAATGCCCCTGTTGAATGCAGCCTCTCCCTGCAGCAAATCCCACACATTGCTGCTCTCACCGTTGCATGGAAAAGCTTGTGTGATCAGCCTTCATGCAGCAATGTGGTCAGCTTTAAAAGTATGCCTCCCACAAACTCATTTTTCAGCTTCCTCTGGCAGTCAACGCCTGACATCTGTGATCATTCCCCCGAGACACTCTATTTCTGAACGTGAAAATGTAATAAAATTGCAAATCATTAAAAAGACAATTGAACTGCTCTTGGCACAGTGGGATTGTACTGCATAATGAAAAACAATATTAGCAGACCACTGTGCAATTGCAAATGATTCATGCAGTATGCTGGTAGATGATGGCTCATGTTGATGCTTTCGACAAAACATTTGCAAAGTTTATTAAAATTGTTGTCACTTCTCAGCAGCAGAGTTGGGTTGAGGTCCTTTTGCCAGATAGATTGGAGGTGAAGAAAACATTGTGTATAAGCAAATCGAGAAGTAAGGAACCAATCTATACAGACAATATTTGCGTAGAAATAGTGTTGCTAATAATAAAGTTTACTTTATTATTGACCCCAATCATAATTCTTCAGATGGTCTTGGTGAAAGTGTGTTAAATGATGGCGACAAGTAAAATGTCAGAAATGTTACTTTGAAAAATGTAACGAGGGCCAGAAGATTCCAGCTTCCATTGGTATGATTACTGATTGTTTTCCCAATGAATGTCTTGTGATCAGGTAGTCAGAAGCTCCATGAATAACTCCTCTGATTCAGTCACGAGTGTAAGGTAAGTGGTGGCAGTCGCAATAATAAATCCACGGTGAGGGTTAGATGATACAGCCCATTGTGTTGGAAGACAGGGAGATGCAGAGAGAAATGTGGTGCATTTGGGGATCACCTTATTAAAAAATATATGAACATTTCACCTAAAATATGGTTTAATGTAAATAATTCCAATGGCCTTGTTAAGCCCAAGCCCCAATCCTATGGTCAGTAAGTCAGATCACAATCACAATAATACTTTATTAGCCAAGTATGTTTTGCAACATATGAGGAATTTCATTTGCCAAGTCAGTCATACAAATAAAAAGCAACGGAACACACAAAATACATTTTAACATAAACATCCACCACAGTGACTCCTCCACATTCCTCACTGTGATGCAAGGCGAAAAAAAGTTCTAATGTCTTCCCTTCTTTGTTCCCCCGTGGTCGGGGGCCTCGAGCCGTCCGTTGACGGGACGATCTTGACCCCCGTACCTGGCAGTTGGGCCCTCCGCATCAGGGCGATCAGCTCCTGCATCGGGGGGATGTCAGCTCCCCCGTGCCGACAATCGCACCCCGCATCGGGGCTGGTCGAGCCTCTGCGTTGTTGGAACTTCCCGACCCGGCCTCTCCCGAGACTGCGAGCCCTTGATGGTAAGTCCGCAGTCCACAGTTGATGTGATATCAGGCAAGGGATCAGCTCCGATGTTAAGTCCACACCCAGTCAGTCCGAGGAGGCCTCCAGTTTCATCGATGGTAGGCCGCAGATCAGCCGGAGATGTAACCCAGAAAACAATCGCATCTCCAACAAGGTAAGAAACTGAAAAAAGAGGTTGGACGGGCTTGGACTTCATTCCTTGAAGTGTAGGTGATTGAGGTGTGATCTTATGAAGGTGTATAAAATCACGAGGACCATAGATATGGTCAATGCACACAGTCTTCTTGGGAAGGGTAATAAAAAACTAAAGGGCATAGGTGAGAGGGGCAAGTTTTAATAGAGACCACGAGGAAACTGCTTCACACAGAGGGCAATACGCATGTGGAGGAAGCTGCAAGAGAAAGTGGTTGAAGCACCTACAATAATAATGTATGATATCTGGGAAGTTTTTGAGGCATGTTGGCCACTCACGGGCAAATGGGATTAGCCCACATGGACGTCTTGATCAGTGTGACCAGTTTGGCCAAAGGGCCGGTTTCCGTGCTGTATCAACTAGTTACTCTATGACTCTAATGTTTTGAGTGAAAGTACATTTTTTTTTAAATGGAGAGCAGACCAATGGAAGATGGAAGAATGAAGTATGGTGGTGCAGCGGCAGACCTGCTGCCTTACAGCACCAGAGACCCGGGTTCGAACCTGACTGGAGCTGAAGTGAACATGTATTTGATATGGATGGCTTCATTCTTGCCAATTCATACAATACAACCATAACTTCATGCTCTCACTCAAAAGGAATAAAACCCAACCCAAATAATCCCTGTCAGAGATAAGCAAATAAGGCCGAGCCCTCACCTTACATATAATACTGCTAAATCTCCACTCAACGGAAGCCATACTAATTAACGGCTCCACTAGCCCGTGATAGACCTCTGTCACATCGATCAGACAGCACAATAGATTCAAAGATAAACAGAAAATGCTGGAGTAAGAGCGGATCAGGCAGCATCTCTGGAGAAAATGGATAGATGTCCTTTAGGGTCGGAGCCCTTCTTCAGACCTGACTCGAAACGTCACCTATCCATTTTCTCCACAGATGCTGCCTTACCTGTTGAGTTACTCCAGCATTGTGTGTCTATCTTTGGTATAAACCAGTATCTGCAGTTCCTTGTCATAGCATTATGGAATTCCCCTGGCTCAGTTTTTCTGCATAGCTCCATGTATAACTTTGAACTTGCATCTATGACCAGATCATTTTCTTCTGCATGCTCAAAGGATGAAAGAATGAAGGGAGAGTGCAAACTACACTGATTGTTTGCAAACACTCTTGCAAACTTTACATTGATACCATTTTGTTCTTTTTGTTCATTGTCTTTGCCCAAGAGATTGAACGACTATTCTGGGCCTTGAACCCACTGCCCAGCTAGATTCAGCAAAGAACTCAATATCACAATAACATTCATACTCTTTGCACGTACAGAATATGTGATTTCAAATGGCACTGTAAACAACAGAAGTCACAGTGGTTTATACACCTCATTAAACTGCAAGACAGTACACATATGTTTAAAACTAAAACACCAATCTCTTTCTTTTATTGTACGCTACAATTTAGCTTATATCTGCTGAAAAGCACATGTGCCGTGCGCTCCACACAATTTTTCTATTTCCTTGAGCTCAATTGTTCCTACAATTCTTCTCTAGTAACTTCTAAACGACTCCCTGCTTTCTCTCAATGCACTGTGACTCTAGTCCCTAGTGCAGCTTTGCTTTTGTTTCCCATTCACTGCCTTATTCACAGCCCATGTTAACTGGAATTTTGTTTTGCCCTTTGGGGTTTACTAATTTTCTCTCAATTCAACTGTGTCGAGTTATTACTCTTGAGTCTGCTGGCAGCTCACACAACATAATCCTTGCTTTCAAGTTAACGAGCAGACTGCTTACTGTTATTTCAACGAAACTACTCTCATGTATCTGTTGAATAGTGTTAAGGAAGGAACTGCAGATGTTGGTTTAAACCGAAGTTAGACACAATAAGCCGGTGTAACTCAGCATCTCTGGAGAGAAGGAATGGGTGACTTTTCAGGTCGAGACCCTTCTTCCGACTAGACTAGTCTCAAGAAGGGTCTCGACTTTAAACGTCACCCATTCCTTCTCTCCAGAGATGCTGCCCGTCCCACTGAGTTACTCCAGCTTCTTGTGTCTGTTATCTGTTTAATAGAGCAGGCCACATACATACAGAGGTCTGGGCTGAATGTTGTCAGGAATCAGGATACCTTTATCAGTGTAAAAATCAGAAAGCACTAAATATCCGAGGCGTGTTTAAAAATATGTGTCCTGGCATATTTGGGGGAAAAAATCAACAGCGCCAACTCTGTTTCATTCTCAATTCAATAAAACATGTTTGCAATATCTCACCTGCAATTACGTTAATGTTGTCAATTTACTGTGAGGATCTCCATGGGGGCTTTCCCTGTGCGTGAACAGAACCATATAATCAAAGCACATTTTCTTCAATTGCACTTCTCTGTTATATTTCAATGTCAGACTCAGCGTTCGGTGTCACAGGGAATTGTAAAGAAATTGATGATGCCTGCAGTCTCTAATTGTTCTTTTATGCACCCATCTCATGTTTATTTCATTGCATTAGGTGTGTATCACCGAGGGTCTGCACATTTACACTTCGGGTGTTAATTCAGTAGGCACTATTTAATACATTCATCAACAGCAATGGTGTAAACTGAAGCCTCCGAGTTTATTTTCCTGAGAATCAACCAGTATTACGAAAATGGAAGAGGGATTTTGATGAGCGTTTCAAGCACTTGCACATCAATTATTTTCATATTAATTTGTATTAATTTGAAAAGCATTATGTTATTTATAATTACGTTGTTCAAAGGATGCAAGAATGGGATAACAGCCCAGGTCTCTGGCAATGAGAGGCAGCAGCTCTACCAGCTGCTCCACTGTGCTGCCCCATTAGTTTAGTTTAGTTGAAAGGTATAGCACGGAAACAGGCCCTTCGGCCCACCGAGTCCGCACCGACCAGCAATCCCAGCACACTAACACTATTCTTCACACACTGGGGACAAATTTACAATTTTACTGAAGCCAATTAACCTACAAACCTGGACGTCTGGAATGTGGGAGGAAATGGGAGCACCCCACGGAAAAAATCCATGCGGTCACAGGGAGAACGTACAAACTCCTACAGGCAGCAGGCTCGCTGGTGATATAAGGCAGTAATTCCACCGCTGCGCCACCGCGCTGCCTCTGAATTAGTTTAGTAAAGCATTTCCTTTCCCAAACATTGAGAGAAATATATACAGTACCTGCGCCCATGTTATGAATAAAGGAAACACCATCAAAGCCTTATGTTTTAAGCTGCTACAGTAATAGAGTTTCAGGTTTCAGTCTCTCTAGCCTCCTATCAATCTTCAGTTTTGGGGTGCAGCTGACAGCTGGACCAGTTGTAAAGATGTATTTTACGGGGCTGGGTCATTTGATTCCCTGAGTGGCCTCATTGATTTAGACAGAGGTCAGTGCTGACTCTGCAGCGATCTGCGTGCATCTGAACCACAAGGCTGCCGCGGCAGCTGAGCAAACCGCAGCATTCAGCTGTTACCATTAGAAACGGCTCATGTGGCCTCTGATTCCAGCCTGCTCAATGTACCAGCTGACTGTAAAAACCATGCTGCTCAGATATGTAGATAACCGCCTCTGTATACAATTATCCAAATGCCATGAATACCTGACGACTGCCCTCTGCATAGGAAATGTAAAATGACAGGACATTAAAGATATATGAAAAGAAAGAAGCACATAAGAATATCTTTATACCAGAAATATTTCACAAGCTTTTAAAATGAAATTTTTGTACATCACGTTCAGCTGGAATTAAATTCTGATGTACAGTCGTAATTTATCACTGCCATACTAAATATAAGACAGAATTGGCCATTCTTATCACCTTAGTTGTCCTGTTCCTGCATATATGCCCGACCAATAAATTGTATTTTATTTATGTAAAAATATTATTCCCCGTGTCAAAATGATAAAGTATTCCTGTAGATGTATGAATAACATCTATGCAATGTACAGCTAACTTCGTGTGTTAATAAATGTGGAGTGGAGATGTATTCTCTGCAGCATTCACATCATTCTCTGCAGCATTTACAAAGGTTCACCAAATGTTCATATTTACAAAATATTCAGTGGCAGCAAACATGGAATTCAAAGAAAAATGTTGTTAATGTTAAATAGGATGCTTAGAACATCAATGTGAGTGAGAGGGCAAAAGTGATAGTTGGACTTACACTTGCCGGGACAATAAAGATCCACAGGGTCTCCAGCCTAAAGCAGATTTTTAACGCAGAGATAGATAGATTATTGATTAGTACAGGTGTCAGGGGTTATGGGGAGAAAGCAGGAGAATGGGGTTGCGAGGGGAAAGATAGATCAGCCATGATTGAATGGCAGAGTAGACCTGATGGCCTAATTCTGCTCCTATTACTTATGACCTTATGACCAGGCTGATGGGGGTGACAACTGGTGGAAGTGGTCTGAATTCATGCTTTTTGAATCTGAGGATGAGCCAGAATGGAGGTAGGCTTTTTGACTCGTGGTGCCTGCTGTGTATTGTGGCATCGGGGATGACGCCAGGTTCGGCGGTGACCACACCAACACTTGCAGCAAGCAGGGTGAACTCACGTGATGTGTATTATTTACAGTGGTAAGAAAGCCTAGGACCACATGGGGGGCGCTGTCCCTCACTATCAGGCCACATGTGCATGTGATCCCAGTGGCTCAGTCTTGGTCTTCAACGGACAAGGCCTGACCATCTCAAGTTTCTCCTTGCAGTTCACCTTTTCCTCGACAGGAGACATTGGCAGTCTTTGGTTACCTCCCGTCAGCTCAGCTATAGGCTTGAAGAGGCAGTACTGACAGACTTTAGATTATCCTGGCAGCCAGTCTTTGCCTCTGTGTGTGTGTGTGTGTGTGTGGGCGGGTCAGTCCCTCAAGGTCTGTGGGCAAGAAGAGGTTCTGGCACCTCAGGCTTATCCCAGCCACTTTGTCTTAGCCATAGTAGAGGCACGGGCTATCTAGGATTTCTTCCTGGCAACCCAGTCTTGACCACATGGTGGCGCTGGTGGTCTCAGGTTTGTCCCAGTGGCTCAGTCTTTCTCAAACCTGTGACAGAGGAACACAAGAGGCATCCCACTTTGTCTCACTTCTTCCTCCTTCTTCCTCCTTCTGCTTCTTCTCCTCCCCACCCGCCTAGTTCGAAGGACCAGGTGGCCAACCAATATCAGCTAATTGGACCCAGATGTTACCAATGATGCTGGGGATTGGCATTGCCTGGTCAGTCAGCCAGTGATGGGGATCAGAGCACCACCCACAGGGAGAGGGCACTGACATGGTATGTAGGAGATTTAAGTAAGAAGACTTGATACCCAAAACTTTAATTTTCACCTTTCCTGAAAACTGACTATAAAATCCCTGCAAAGCTAGTGTTCTTCCAGAGATCAGCTGATGCTACACATCATTAGCTAGCTAGCTGGTCAATGCTTTCAGTTGATGGTCCCTCATTGTCAGCTGTAGATGAGACATGAATAGCACTGGGGGCCGAGGTTCAACTCTCTTCCTGAAGTCAATCCCATTTGCCCAACCTGCTCAGGATACGGAGCTGAATCTCCACACCTGTGAGATGGCCCATAGAGCAGATCAAGCCCTGAGTCTGGTATGTGCTGGGCCCCTGCAACAGGCTGACTCCTGTCAAGGGCCTTTGAACTGTTTTCAAATGTCTCCGGTAATTTATTGCTCAGTCAGATCTTCAGAGAAGACGAACAACTCAATCCTCTGTCAAGGAACTGCGGATGATCACAGCAACACACAACATCTGTGTTGTCGACTCATTGTCGAGAGCCATTGGAGAATTCTGCCAGATGCCTCCTCTCACTGTGCATAATCCCATGAAGCCCGTCACAAATGGCTTGCTGAGATAGCTCAGTTCATGCAGCTTGACTCTGGTCCCCAGCTGATGAAAGAACAGACTGTCAATTTCAGCCGTCATTCAGTTCTGCAGGGAATCAGGGCTATTGGCTCGCCGTGCCGTGATATATACCGATAATGCTTCATTTGAGAGAGATCTTATCACCGGAACGTGCAGCAAATGGGCAGTTCAAAGTAGAGATACAGTAAAGCAATACCGCAGATGCTGAAACTGTGAAATAGGAATAGAAAGTGTTGGAAAAGCCCATCCTTGCAGGAATGAACAAGGCTATCCTGTCAATGGTCTTTCACCGCAGGTCAGAGCTGAGTTCAGATAAGAGATCATTAGGCCAAAATATTGGGTCAGATGGAGCTCAGAAGTGGTTGGCTCATCTGTTGGTAACAGCTCTGCCCAACCTCTGATGTTTAGTAATCATTTAAATAATGTTTACTCATTTAATAATATTTAATAATAAGGAGTGGCACAGGCAGAGCTGCTGCCTTATAGCGCCAGAGACCCTGGTTTGAACCTGACTGCGGGTGCTGTGTGTTCGGGGCTTGTACCTTCTCCCCGTGACTGCGTGGGTTTTCTCCGGGTGCTCCGGTTTCCGCCCACACTCCAAAGACTGTATAGGTTTGTAGGTTAGTTCGCTTCAGTAAAAAAAATCAATCAATTGTCCCTAATTTGTAGGATAGTGCCAGTGTACACGGTGATCGCTGGTCGGCATGAACTCATCTAGGTTGGCTGGAGGATCTGTTTCCACTCTGTACCTCTACCTCTAGAGTAATGTAAAACTCTTCAACTTCCATATTTGTATTGGTCCTGGCTCACACTGAGCTGACGGCTGAATGCATATCACTCATGGCCTTTGCTTAACATCAGCCATTACACCACTTTGATTTGAACAGGGATACTGACTTTAATTTGGTCATGAGTTCATTTTTTCCAACTTTTATTTCATTTAGTCCCTTTCCACTAAATTATAATAACCTATTTTAACTAGATCCTTTTTTTTTCAAATGTGCAGTTTACCTTAGAGATACAGCATGGAAATAGGCCATTCAGCCCATCGAGTCTATGTCAACCATCGCTCTACTTCCATGTTATCCCACTCACGCATCCACTCCCTACACACTGGGGGAAATTCACAAAGACCAACTAACCAACAAACCTGCACGTCCTTGGGATGTGGGAGGAAACCCACGTGGCCAGAAGGAGAACGTGCAAACTCCACGGAGACAGTACCTGAGGTCAGGATCGAACCCGGGTCTCTGGCATTGTGAGGCAGCAGCTCTACCAGCTCTGCCACTGTGCTGCATGCTGCATCAGACTGCCGCCCTATGTATTGAAGTAATTTCAACAATAAGTGAATGGCAGAGGTTTCAGAAAGCAAGTGAAAAGGCAACAAGACAATCTTGAGAGTGGAATCTCAAGTGACTGCTGCCCGAGGCCTGTTATTGCTTCATTCAGAGATGGGCCATGAAATGGAAATGTTCAGTTCAATAAATGCTGGTAAAGTGTGGCTGTGGGATGCGAGTGTAGGGACATCAAGTAGAATCCAGCCTCTACTTCCTTAGAAGGCTGAGGAAGCTCGGCATGCCCCCAAAAAACTCTCACCAACTTCTACAGATGCGCTATAGAACGCATTTTATCAGGATACATCATAGCTTGGTTTGGGAACAGCTCCATCCAAGACCACATGAAATTGCAGAGAATTGTGGACGCAGCCCAGACCATCACACAAACCAACTTTCCTTCCATTGACTCCATTTCAACCTCACACTGCCTCGGCAAAGCATAATCAAGGACGAGTCACACGCCGGTCACTCCCTCTTCTCTCCTCTCCCATCGGGCAAAAGGTATAGTGGTGTGAAAACACACACCTCCAGATTCAGGTACAGTTTCTTCCCAGCTGTTATCAGGCAACTGAACCATCCCATCAACAACTAGAGAGCAGTCCTGAGCTACTATCTACCTCATTGGATACTGGAGTAACTCAGCGGGACAGGAAGGGTCTCGACCCGAAACGTCACCCATTCCTTCTATCCAGAGATGCTGCCTGTCCCAGTGAATTACTCCAGCATTTTGTACCTATCTTGGGTCATGGAGTTGCATGGCATCACTGATTGGGATGCTGAAAGGTAGCAGAAGGTCAGTTGTTAAACAAAATGCTTGGTGCATAGTTGTCTGACATATGGAGGCTTAATGTGCCTTACACCTGTGTTCTGCTGGTAAGGTTTCAAAGAATTAGGAAGTGATAAAGTACTCCGATATATTGTGGCAACAAAATTGTCAAATTCACTCAGGTGCCAGGAATACTTTAGCTTGGATTTTTTATGGCAGTGACATTAACAGCTTTAGATATTTATCTGACAGATCATTCAGTAGTAGGTTATGGAAAAAACATCTTCAATGCTTCAGCGTTTTATATTGTGTATTTTGCATCTTAGTGCATCAGCTTGCATATTTTAAAGGTTCTATTAGTTTTATGTCCTCTTCCATTTTTTAAGGATTTATTTTACCGAATATGAGCTGCAAAATAATCAATCTTGATATTCATTTGTTAATAACTGTGATGTACTTCATAGCTGGAAGGTCACTCGTAATGACAATAACTTTATAGTACATTTTACTACCGAGTAGAACACATTTCAAAAGGTAGCACCATTGACAACCCATAAATTATTCCTGTGATGTTTTAAATGCAACAAATTATGATGGCATTGAAGATAGCAACCAGAAACTCCAAATCAATTCCTCCTGTAGGCTAACCCTTGTTTTCTGCTCTGAAAGCAGCGTATCTTAGCAAAGAGTCCATTTTTATGGCATGATTATTAGAAACATAGTGTGCAAAAGTGAACCCCTTTATTTATTTACTGTTCTCACCTCTAGTTGGCTTATGAGCACACTGCTGCCATTACCACTTACCAAATAAAATGAATTTTTCCTCAGAAGCAATGTCACCCAGCCAGGCTGCTGGGCAACAGAAGGCAATGATCAACTCTCTGCATTGTTATAATAGTATAAATAATGTCACTAAGGACATGGTTGTTGCCAGAGTGATAGGTAAGTATCTGGCAGTATTAGAATGGTGGCTAGCATTTCCTGGGGCTTCGAGTAATTGGCAAAGATACCAATCTATCATTTACAGGCATTGGACCTACATGTTTGTTTAGTCTCATAACGAGGGGAACCCTTGTCTACTTAACGCAAGATGAAAGCATTGACAAATGGCGATAATTTGTCCTTGTGAACACAATGCAGTCAGTTTGATGAGTAGTGGACTGCAGAATGATGGGATACCTTGTCAGTTCTTCGAGACAAGTAATCAAGATGAAGTTTCCGGAATCTATAAACAATTTCCTCAGATTGTGCCTGCTCCTTTCAGGCCTGAAGCTTTTAGTTTAAGATCACAACATATTATTTATATTGCAGGATCTAATTTGACTAAATGGCAAGATTTTGTATGAAAGGGCATAGTACTAATCACTGCCAATAAAAATAATTTCCTTAGGATTCATCAACGTTCATGCTTGATAATGCACAGACAAGATAGTAAAGATAATTTGGTACAAATACTTCAGAAATCTTAAGAGTTCCTTAGTTTAAAGGATACTTGCACAAAACTATTAAATACGCTCACAATTTTGATTTTGACATTTGCAATATTATACCCTTTCACACAAAGGGTGATGGATGTATGGAACAAGCTGCCAGAGGAGGTAGTTGAGGTTGGGACTATACCAACGTTTAAGAAGCAGTTAGGCAGGTACATGGATAGGCTAGGTTTGAAGGGATATGGGCCAAACGCAGGCAGGTGGGGCTAGTGTTGCTGGAACATGTTGACCAGTGTGGATAAGTTGGGCCAAAGAGTCTGTTTCCACACTGTATCACGCTATGACTATTATAATGCAGTCTTTTAAATGTATTTCAAATCCCTTTGTTATTTTAATGAAATAAATGGGCTAACGGTGTTCATTTGTGCACCACTTACAACAATTACAGATCAGCCATGCAAAACCTAGACAGCTTGGAAGGAAAGGTGGGGATGCAATTTTACTTCGGAGTCATGTGAGTGATTCCGTGAAGAACCCGTTCAGCACGCATGCGAGGCATTACGTCCAGCACAGCAACAGCGGCACAGCGGGAGTCAGGTGCTCCCGCTATGGAGGTGAAAGAACGGACCGTCAGGTAAGCTGACGTCGGTTTCCTTCACAGGGAGCCTTCTGCTGTCCGGCAGAGAAGAAAGGCTCTGCAACAGACCTGTCCCCGCTTGACTCCACCCGCTTGACTCCCCGGTAGGACCGCTTACTGGGCGGTCCGCTACCCCGAGCGCCGAGCCCAGCCCGCTAGCGCCTGAGCAGCGGGCTGGATGTAAAAGCCAAGGAAGAGGCGTTCCGGCCGGTGGCTCCGACTTATCGGACGGGGACGTCTCTCCACCCAGGCGGGGGAGAGACAGCCGCCTGAGCCGCATGGAGCGGCTCTTGGAGCAGGAGCTCCAGCGAGGTGCACCCCAGGAGGGGCGCTCTCGCAGAGGGGGGTCAGGCACTCCCTCCACAGTGCCTTGTGCACTGTCCATTGCTTCCTCCTTCCAGAGGATAGCTTTGGTGACCAGGACTGGGCTGGTCAAGAACAGGGGCAATGGCTGAAGATCTCGGGAGTATGCAAGGGGTGCAGGAACAGGAAGAGCTGCTAGGTGTGGTGGACAGCTACGTGGAAACCCCACGTGCAGGAGACCATTAAAAGCCTGACATCAGCCATCACATCATTTTTTCCTCGTTCCATGGACAAATACGGAGATGACCACAACCTTCATAAACAAGTCATAAGATCCCAGGCACTGAGCCAGACCCACTGCTCTGTGGCAAAAACCTCACAAAGCATATGAAGGACATGCAAGAGGTTTTACAAAACTTTCGGCTCATGAGGGCAGGGCCGGGACGAGCAAACCAAAAACAGTAATTCCTACGCAGCAGCACTCCATCGCATCCATCAGTCAACTTCTACCATATGGGACTGATGAAAGCTCGGGGTCCGCATCTATCACCGAAAGTCTTATTTAGACCAGGGCCCAGAGCGGACCCCATGGAAAATGTGCCACCCCCCAACGTCACCGCCACGTCAGACGACATGGAAAACTCGTTGGACCAGCAGGAAACAGAAGAATACCCATAACCATGGAGGTAGGTGGGTCTGGTTCCTACCAGTGTATAGAGCATACTAACACATGGGAGTCTATCACGAGTGATCAGTATATACTCAATGGCATTAGTGAATACAATTCATACTAGAAAAATTGCCACCAGGTCAACATTCACCCCAGAGGGTATTTTTCCTCTCTCCGTTAAAGAAACAAGAGGGACAAGCTGAACTGGTGAGAATAATTACAAAGGGTGTCATGGGGAAACCTGAACCCTTGCAATTCGTATCAAATATATTCACTAAACCCTAAAAAGATGGTGGATGTCCCATCATCATTGACTTAACTTCACTAAATATGTTTGTTAAGTATATACATTTAAAAATGGAACCGGTTGTTACTGCCAAACAACTAAATTCCAAAGGATACTTCATGGCAAGCATTCATCTTAAAGATGTTTACCATTTAGTACCATTCACAAGGATCATCGCAGATACCTGAAATTTACCTGGATGGGGCAGCTATAGCAGTTTAAAGCGTTACCCAATGGGCTCACATCAGCCCAAGAGTGTCACCCAGACACTAAAACCAGCTCTGGCAATATTCAGAAGACAAAAACATATTGTCATGGCATATCTTGATGATATCCTAAATGGTAGGCAAGACCATGAATTTGACTATGTTAGCTGTTCAGCTACCAAACAGTTATTCGAAACCCTGGGGTTGTCTTACATCCAGATAAATCTAAGTTGAAGCCATCGTCTATCATGGACTACTTGGGCTTCACAATTAATTCAGTCTACGTGACTGTAACATTGCCAAGAGACAACATAGTTGAATTGGCACAATCGTACAACAATTTAATGGTCAACAAACTACCTCGACAAGTAACAGAGTATTTGGGAAAATGGTAGCAGCATTTCCAGCTACATAATTCGGACCTTTGTACCAAAAATGACATACAGGTCATTATGATCATTTCATGAAGTTACCCACTGAAGTAATATCAGAACTACAGTGGTGGGCAAAAAACGCTTGACATAGTTTCAGCCTATTATCATCACTAACCCTACGTCAATTATCCAAACATGTGCTCAAGACTGGGGAGCAACTAACTCTATATCGAGCACAAGTAGTAGATGGACTAACCCAGAATCATCGTTACCACTTACACTGGGCATTAATTATCTAGAGATGTTTGGGTGACTTTTTATGATTTAGAAGCATATGCATAAATATGCATCACTTGCATGTACGGTTATAAATAGATAATACTACGGTGGTGGTCTACATGAACCATATGGGCGGCATAAAATCGGTATCATGCGACAAGTTGGTCAATACAATTTGGCAATGGTGTGTCCAAAGACATATTTGGCTAGCAGTAACTTACCTGCCAGGTAAGCTAAATACAATGGCAGACACCAGATCACGTAAATTTAATGACAACATCGAATGGATGTTAAATCCCCAAAAATATATTTTTTTCACAAATGTTATCAAGCAATATGGCACGCCAGATATCAATTTATTTGCATCTAGGCTAAATCACCAGGTACCTATGTATGTCGCTTGGGAACCAGACCCTGAGGCAGCAGCGGTAGATGCGTTCGCGCTGGATTGGGGAAATTTTTCTTCTATTAATTTCCTCCCTTCTGCCTCAACAGTCGGGGGCTACGCACAGTACAAATGGACTCTGCTTCAGGTATTTTGATAGTACCTGACTGGCCTACACAGCCATGGTTCCCAATACTCCATGACATGGTTGTTGGAACTCCGATGGTATTCCCCAGTGACCCAGAGTTATTAACACCCAGTGTTGGGCACAAGTCACCCGTGCCATGAGAAAATCAAACTCCTGGGTTGCAGATGCTGCACAAACCACTTCTGGGACTGGGATTATCATAACAAACCGTCGACACCATGTCAGCATCCCTCCGAACATCCACTAAAAAACAGCACTTGTCCAGCATCAAAAAATGGGAGAAGTACTGCTTGGATACAGGGACCACCTACTCAACCGCTACAGTTACCAACGTACTGGAATTCCTGGCAAACCTTCACCACGATGAAGGACTTCAGCTACAGAGCCATCAACACAGCTAGAATTGCCCTGCCTGTCTATTTAAAACCAGCTCCAGGACAACAGGCCATGGGGTCCCACCAGCTGGTGGTCAAACTAATGAAGGGTATTTACAACTCTAACCCCTAGACCAAGGTACACCCATAAATGGGATGTCAGTGTGGTCCTGACATACCTCAGGGGATGCCCACCAGCCAGATCCCTCAACCTGAAACCATCTATGCTCAAAACACTCATGTTGATGGCACTTGTAGCTGCACAGAGGGTCCAGTCACTACACCTATTGCGACTGGACACCATGCTCACAGCTCCAGACCAGATCTCTGTCGTTATCCAGGGAATGATCAAACAGAGCAGACCAGGAACATCTAATCCAGTCGTGGAATTCCGGGCTTACCCGCCAGAAACACGGTTATGTGCCATGACCCTATTATCCTACATAGACACAACCAAAATATTCGAGGGAGATGAAAAGCCTTGTGGGTCAGTCATAAAAAACCTTATGGTCGGGTGACGAGCCATTTCGAGATGGCTCAAGCAGGTGCTAAAAGATGCTGGGATAAAAACTAACATGTACAAAGTTCATTCCACCAGGGCAGCATCCACGTCGATGGCTAAAAGAATGGACGTGCCTATAAACCACATCCTGGCTACAGCAGGATGGTGGGGGGGAAAGACCGTTCAGAAATTTTATAATAAGCCGTTGGCAAAACCTGTTTTATTTTGCAGGAAAGATTTTACAGACTGCAAATACTTAATTTAAGCCCAGGGGAACAATTTAATTTCTTTGTTGTTATTGTTAAAAAATACCATTGTGTTTTTCTATAAACAGATTCATTGGTTGATTACGATAACACACTTCCTCCCTCAAAGACTTCGGCAGTGATATAGTAATAACTGTTACATGGTTTGAAATCACAGAGCTTTGAAATCTTCACGGAATCACTCACGTGACTCCGAAGTAAAATAGTAAGATTAAACGAGAACTTACCAGTTTGAAGTTTGATCTGTATTTTATGAGGAGTTACGATGAGGGATTACGTGCCCTCCGCTCCCACCCTCAATAATATGGGTCAAATTCATAAACTGATGTCTCCTTATCTTTCCTATGTTTACTTCAATAACTGTGTATATCTGTGATTCCACACCGCTGCTTTGAAGTATGCTGCGCATACGTGCTGAGCGGGCTCTTCACGTAATCCCTCATCGTAACTCCTCATAAAATACAGATCAAACTTCAAACTGGTAAGTTCTCGTTTAATCTTACTATTATACAGTATATCTTGCACAAACAAAATCCACTGTGATTTACTCAAAATGAACTATTTGCTCCCTCTTCCCTTATTTCCATGCAACTTCTGCAAATTACATCCCACACAACTAAAATCTATCTCACTTTTCTTAACATTACTCCTTTGCTCTTTCTTCCAGTATTTCCATGCAGTTTTTGCCCCAGGTGAATTCACAGTGATTCAATTATACTTTATTATCACATGTACCTAGGTACAGTGAAATGCTTTGCTTTGCATACAACCCAGTAAAATAATGTAACAGACCTCACCGAGCCAGTGCACAAGTATCGCCACATTTTGGCACTTCAAGATGATACCGTGCCTTAAAGTTTTTTAGAGGCAACTGTATTGCATAAACTAATGTTATTTTCAGGGTGTGATTTCAAATACAGATCACAGAACCTCTATGCATAACTTTCACACACCAACTTGAAAGTTTCATATCATGGAAGTATATGGCAGGAATCTGGTTACAGAACTTCATTTGCATCCTCACTAAATCATATATGGCCCAGCTACTTGTTCAAATCTCACTGAAGTTAGCAGCTGCCAGGATTCTGCACATAATTTGCTTTGATTTGTCGGGCACTTGTCCTAGCATTCGTATCTTGAGGAGCATCTGCAGCAAATAAGCACTGCAACATTATCAGTTCGCTGCAGGCCTTTTGGTTAATGATTATTTTTAAGCAATGGCCATTGAATTCTTGATGTGCTGCTTCCAAGTGATTCAATTTTAGAACGCTCTTGTATTGAAGAAGCAATTTGAATATTTTCAATTTTTAACAACATATGCAGGTCCAACAGTCTTTCACCATGAAAAGGTCATTGTTTTTAAATGCAGCTGCATATTAAGGATGCAGCTTCATTTCTCAGTAGTTAGTTTTAGTTTAGTTTAGTTTAGAGATACACTGGGGAAACAGGACCTTCAGCCCACCTAGTACGCGCTGACCAGCGAACCCTGCACACTTATACTATCCTAAACACATTAGGGACAATTTACAATTTTACCGAAGTCAATTAACATACAAACTTATATGTCCTTGGAGTGCGGGAAGAAACCGGAGCTCCCGGGGAAAACCCACGCAGGTCACGGTGAGAACATGCAACCGTCGTCAGCATCGAACTCGGGTCTCTGGCGTTGTAAGGCAGCAACTCTGCCGCTGCGCCAATGTGTCGCTCATGATGAAAATAAATATGTTTCCATTCCAAATTAGCTTGCAATTGGACGGAATAACATATTTCCTGAATTTAATTACTAAGCTAACTTTTTCGTCCTTTTCACCACTAAGCGAGTTCGGTATTCCGACTGCTCATGCCCAGGTCATAGATCACTAGCTACAAAACAGTCTTGGTGATGGTGGTGCTGCATTGTGTACAGGCTAGTGTTTTGTCTGTAGTCGGGGTCGGGGTCGGTTCTCCGGCGCTACGTGTGCTGTTGAGTTGCTGTTGGACCGTCACTGTCCCGTGCCTGTCCAGAGCTGTCCGGGCGGCCCCGGGATTACAGCCGCTGGCTCCAGATCGGCTCTGCCTGTCCTGCCAGGTTGGACCCGGCAGCCCTCCACCTCCACCCCCCTCCCTTCAGTCGGACACCACGATCCTGCTGAAGATGGGCAGCCGCAAGCCTAGTCAAAGTCAAAGCGAAGGATGATGCGTACAAATTAGCCAGAAAAAGCAGCATACCGGAGGACTGGGAGAAATTCAAAGACCAGCAGAGGAGGACAAAGGGCTTAATTATGAAAGGAAAAATAGAATATGAAAGAAAACTGGCAGGGAACATAAAAACTGACTGCAAAAGTTTTTATAGATATGTGAAAAGAAAGAGATTAGTTAAAACAAATGTAGGTCCCTTGCAGTCAGAAACAGGGGAGTTGATCATGGGGAACAAGGATATGGCGGACCAATTGAATAACTACTTTGGTTCCGTCCTCACTAAGGAAGACATAAATAATTTGCCGGAAATAGCAGGGGACCGCGGGTCAAAGGAGTTGGAGGAATTGAGTGAAATCCAGGTTAGCCGGGAAGTGGTGTTGGGTAAATTGAATGGATTAAAGGCCGATAAATCCCCAGGGCCAGATAGGCTGCATCCCAGAGTACTTAAAGAAGTAGCTCCAGAAATAGTGGATGCATTAGTAATAATCTTTCAAAACTCTTTAGATTCTGGAGTAGTTCCTGAAGATTGGCGGGTAGCAAACGTAACCCCACTTTTTAAGAAGGGAGGGAGAGAGAAAATGGGGAATTACAGACCAGTTAGTCTAACATCGGTAGTGGGGAAATTGCTAGAGTCAGTTATTAAAGATGGAATAGCAGCACATTTGGAAAGTGGGGAAATCATTGGACAAAGTCAGCATGGATTTACGAAAGGTAAATCATGTCTGACGAATCTTATAGAATTTTGCGAGGATGTAACTAGTAGCGTGGATAGGGGAGAACCAGTGGATGTGGTGTATCTGGACTTCCAGAAGGCTTTCGACAAGGTCCCACATAAGAAATTAGTATACAAACTTAAAGCACAAGGCATTGGGGGTTCAGTATTGATGTGGATAGAGAACTGGCTGGCAAACTGGAAGCAAAGAGTAGGAGTAAACGGGTCCTTTTCACAATGGCAGTGCAGTGACTAGTGGGGTACCCCAAAGCTCAGTACTGGGACCCCACCTATATACAATATATATTAATGATCTGGATGAGGGAATTGAAGGCAATATCTCCAAGTTTGCGGATGACACTAAGCTGGGGGGCAGTGTTAGCTGTGAGGAGGATGCTAGGAGACTGCAGGGTGACTGGGTGAGTGGGCAAATGTTTGGCAGATGCAGTATAATGTGGATAAATGTGAGGTTATCCATTTTGGTGGCAAAAATAGGAAAGCAGACTATTATCTAAATGGTGGCCGATTGGGAAAGGGGGAGATGCAGCGAGACCTGGGTGTCATGGTACACCAGTCATTGAAGGTAGGCATGCAGGTGCAGCAGGCAGTAAAGAAAGCGAATGGTATGTTAGCTTTCATTGCAAAAGGATTTGAGTATAGGAGCAGAGAGGTTCTACTGCAGTTGTACAGGGTCTTGGTGAGACCACACCTGGAGTATTGCGTACAGTTTTGGTCTCCAAATCTGAGGAAGGACATTATTGCCATAGAGGGAGTGCAGAGACGGTTCACCAGACTGATTCCTGGGATGTCAGGACTGTCTTATGAAGAAAGACTGGATAGACTTGGTTTATACTCTCAAGAATTTAGAAGATTGAGAGGGGATCTTATAGAAACTTACAAAATTCTTAAGGGGTTGGACAGGCTAGATGCAGGAAGATTGTTCCCGATGTTAGGGAAGTCCAGGACAAGGGGTCACAGCTTAAGGATAAAGGGGAAATCTTTTTAAAACCGAGATGAGAAGAACTTTTTTCACGCAGAGAGTGGTGAATCTCTGGAACTCTTGCCACAGAGGGTAGTTGAGGCCAGTTCATTGGCTATATTTAAGAGGGAGTTAGATGTGGCCCTTGTGCTGGATCAGGGGGGTATTGAAGGCAGGTACAGGATACTGAGTTGGATGATCAGCCATGTCTGGCGGTGCAGGCTCGAAGGGCCGAATGGCCTACTCCTGCACCTAATTTCTATGTCTATGTTTTCTAAGCCCTTCTCGAAGACAGGCGACTCGGAGCTGCTGCTGCTGGAGTCGTCCTGGTCAGAGAGAGAGTCTGTGGACGGACTCATGCCGGCCATGGAAGGCCGGGGCCCGCTGATGCTGCCGGTGCTGTTAGTGATGGCGGCAGCAGCAACCTCCTCCCTTTCCCTTGCCCAGCCCCAAGGCCAGAGTCCGGGCCAGCTCTAACTCCAGGTCCAGCGCCAGGCCGGAGGAGGCCGAGCCCAGGCTGGTACTCTGGCACAGGCGAGGCTGTGGCTCTCGCTCCTCCTCGGGGTTGTGGATGAAGTGGTAGCGGGTACCCTAGCCGGTGGTATGCAAGGTATGGCTTGTACTTGGGGTGGCGGCTGAGGCTGTGGGAGAACTGGCACTTGTCACCATAGGTTCCTCTGGAGTTGGAGCGGGGTTGGGCTGGAGTTGGCGCTGGCTGTGGGTCTGGGGCCGCTGGTGTTGTCGGTCCGGGCTGTCGTTTGGCCCAGCGGGAGAGGCAGAGGTGAGTTGGAGTTGGCGCTTCTCCGCGCTGGGCCTGGGGGCCGGTGTTCCGTCAGTCCGGACGTCTCGAGTGGCGGGGGGACTGGGGACGGTCCAGCGGCGGTTCGGCAGCACATGTGGGTGTGTGTGTGTGTCCCGCCACCTTCCACCACTGCCCACCTGCCCGGTCTCCCCCCCCCCGCCCGTATCACCCAATCTCCCCGGTTTCTCCCCCGCCCGCCGGTCTCCCAATGAAAAAAAGACAAAAAATCGGACCCAAACTATACTCACTGAATCTACAGCGCTCGTTCGATTTTTATTTATAGTGTTTGACCTTTGACCAATCACATGATTCCTTGCATTTTTTGGAATACCGAACTCGCTTATTACATGACACAAACAGATGCACTGTGCAGCTCTGGGTACTCAAAGCTTCCAAACAATAAGTCAGAAAACATAGGGGCACAAGGTGGTACGGTAAAGAGCTAACAGACCCTTTGGTGCACTAAGTCCCAACTGTGCCGTCCCATCGTAGGGCGGTACAGTAGCGCAGCGGTAGAGCTGCTGCCTCACAGCGCCGGAGACCCGGGTTTGATACTAACTACTACGGGTGGTGTCTGTTTCTCCCACACTTCTAAGATATACATGTTTGATGGTTAATTAGCTCCGGTAAAAATTGTAAATTATCATTAGTGTGTAGGATAGTGCTAATTTATGGTGCTGATCTTTGAGCATTTTTGTAAACTCTATAACTTGTTAGGAGCTGCTTCATTCTCCATGAATGAAGCCCAAAGTGATGAAGTAACTCAACAGGTCTTGCAGCATTGTGAAGGACATGGATAGGTGATGCGTAGGTCATAGAGTGATGGAGTGATACATTGTGGAAACAGGCCCTTCGACCCAACTCGCCCACACCGCTAACAATGTCCCAGCTACACTAGTCCCACCTGCCTTCGCTTGGTCCATATCCCTCCAAACCTGTCCTATCCATGTACCTGTCTATCTGTTTCTTAAATGATGGGATAGTCCCAGCCTCAACTACCTCCTGTGGCAGCTTGTTCCATACACCCACTACCCTTTGTGTGAACAAATTACCCTTCGGATTCCTATGAAATCTTTTCCCCTTCACCTTGAACCTATGTCCTCTATTCCCCGATTCCCCTACTCTGGGCAAAGACTACGTGTATTTACCCAATCTATTCCTCTCATGATTTTGTACAGACGACACAAATATTTTTTGTTCTGGGGAGAATTTAAAACAAGTACTGGACAAAATAACAAAAGAAATGGGCAAACTGAAAACATGGTTTGACAGGAACAAAATATCATTAAACTTGAGCAAAACCAAAATGATGTTATTTGGTAATTGCAGAGCAATTACACAAGCAAATATAAAGATAAATGGGGTTGAAATTGAACGAGTTCATGAAAATACATTTCTTGGGATTATAATGGATGATAGAATCAGCTGGAAATCACACATTAAACATGTACAATCCAAACTGTCAAAAAGCATTTCTGTATTACACAAAGTTAAGCAGGTTCTGGATCACAAATCACTCCGCATTCTCTACTGTTCACTAATCTTACCCTATTTAAATTACTGTGCAGAAGTCTGGGGCAATAACTATAAAAGTTCGCTACATTCATTAACTATTCTGCAAAAAAGAGCAATACGTATTATTCACAATGTCAGGTATCTGGGTCACCCTAATCCATTATTCTTACAGTCAAGATTATTAAAATTAGAAGATTTGGTTGCATTTAAAACAGCACAGATAATGTTTAGGGCCAAAAATAAAAACTTACCTGGAAATATACAAAAATTATTTAATGAGTGAGTAGGGGGTTATAATTTAAGAAGAATATTTAATTTTAAGGTACACAGAGTCCGCACGACCAGAAAAACTTTTTGTATTTCGGTCTGTGGAGTAGGATTGTGGAACAGTTTGAATGTGGAGTTAAAGCAATGTCCAAATATGAACCAGTTCAAAATGACATACAAAAACCTTTTTTTCACAAGGTACAGGGATGAAGGGGATGGTTGACAAACAGGGGTTAATGTTTATTTATTATTTTATTTATTATTAATTTATGTTTTTGGTTACTTCATACATATTACTTGTATGTGTATATCAGCTGTATGTGTATATATATGTCTGTATGCATCTCTAAAAATTGTCTGGGGTATTATTATTATTAATTAATTAATTATTAAATATGGAAGAAGGGTTTAGGGAGAAGGGGTGAGATTAAATAAGTTATTCTTCTTCTCACTCCTTTTCGAGCTTGTAAAGAAAAAGTGTTGGACATTTAAATTTTGCTTTATGCTTTTCATTGCTTTGCAAATATTGCCTGGAATGTCCAATTGTTTGACTATTTCGATTTTGTTGTTGTTATTTATTCCTATTTATGTCTTTACTTGTTCGGAACAAATAAACAAATAAATAAATAAATACATAAATACACCTTGGTAAGATCTCTCCTCGTCCTCCAACGCTCCATGGAATAGGGAACCAGTCTACTCAACCTGTCCCTATAGCTCGCACCCTCTAGTCCTGGCACTTCCTTGTAAATCTTTTCTGAACCCTTTCAAGCTTGATAATATCTTTCCTATAACATGGTGTCCGGAACAAATCACAATATTCTAAATGCTCAATAGAATATTCAATATTCTAACTTCTTATACAACTGCAACATGGCCTCCCAACTTCTATACTCAATACTCTGACAAATGAAGACCAAAGTGCCAAAAGCCTTTTTGACCACCTTATCTACCTGCGACTCGACCTTCAAGGAAGCATGCACCTGTACTCCTAGATCCCTCTGCTCTACAACACTACCCAGAGACCTACCATTTACTGTATAGGTTCTGCCCTTGTTAGACATCTCAAAATGCAACCTCACACTTTTCTGTATTAAATTCAATCAACCATTCCTCCATTCACCTGGCCAATTGATTCAGATCCTGCTGCAATCTTCACTATCTGCATCAACTTTTGTAACATCAGCAAACTTGCTAATCTTGTCCTGTATGTTCTCATCCAAATCATTGATGTAGATGACAAACACTAACGGATCCAACACCGAACCCCGAGGCACACCACTAGTCACAGGCCTCTAGTCCGAGAAGCAATCTTCCACCAACACCCTCTGCTTCCTTCCATGGAGCCAATTTGCTATCCATTCAACTATCTCTCATTGGATGCCATGCAATCTAACCTACCATGCAGCCTACCATGCAGAACCTTGTCGAACGCCTTACTGAAGTCCATGTGCACAACATCTACAGCTCTGCCCTCATCAATCTTTTTCGTCACGTCTTCAAAAAATCAGTCAGATTTGTGAGACACGACCTTCCACGTACAAAACCATGCTGACTATCCCTGATGAGCCCTTGCCCATCAAAATGCCTGTATAACCTACCCCTCAGAATACTCACCAGTAACTTACCAACTACAGATGTGAAGCTCACCGGCCTATAGTTCCCAGCATTTTCCCTGTAGCCCTTCTTGAAATGAGGCACAATATTTGCCACCCTCCAGTCTTCCGGCACCTCTCCTGTATTTAAGGACGACTCGTAAATTTCAACCAGGGCTCCCGCAATTTCTAGTTTCCCGCAATGTCCTCGGATATATCTGATCAGGCCCTGGAGATTGGTCTACTTTCAAACACGACAGTACCTTCAGTACTTCTTCGAAGGTAACCCTGACTGCGACCTTTAGTTTAGTTTAGTTCAGAGATACAGCATGCAAAACAGAGCTTTCTGCCCATCAAGTCCACACTGATCATTGATCACCCTTTCACGGCAGTTATGTGTTATCCCGCTTTCTCATCCACTCCTTACACACTAGGGGTAATTTCACAGAGGCCAATTAACTTACAAACCTGCATGTCTTTGGGATGTAGAAGGAAACCGGAACACCCGGAGGAAACCCACATGGTTACAGGGAGAATGTGCAAATGCCACACACACAGCATTTGAGGTCAGGATTGCACCTGGGTTTCGGGTGCTGTGAGGCAGCAGCTCTAGCAGTTGTGCCACTGTGCTGCCCTATTCAGACTTCTTTAAACGTATATTGTTATATAGGAGGATATATCCTCCTACCTGACCCACTGAGTTACTCCAGCACCTTGTGTTTTGTTCAGTGTTCCAGATCTGCAGTTTCTTGCATTTCCAATTCCTCAAAAAAGTGAATTTCTTTCCGAATTCCCATGTACAGGTCACTGCTCAGACAGCACCTTCCTTAAGAGAAGAGGTACCACTGTTACATAAATAACCTGAAATATACACTCATATTTGTGTCAACCTACAAACAATATCTGATTGAAACAAAGCAAAGTATTCATTTCTAGAAATATTTTTGTCTGTTTCTTTTTAAGGATGGATTGAGAAACATTTTTATGTTGTGCAGTAAACATCCTGAAGGTTTCTGTGAATTTTCAATGTTTAGCAAACACCGTTTCATGGGTTGATTTCAGAAATTCTTAGCCAACGTTCATCTGAATGTATCTGCCCACCAATTGAATTCTTAAATTTCTTGATGGGCCGAATGGCCTAATTCTACTCCTATTACTTATGATCTTATGAGTTGATTCAGAGATGAAAAATTTAAATATTCAGATGAATTGGTCATATCAGTTTGGAAGAACAGATGTAATGGAATTAAATTGTTGATTCATTTTCACACAATTATACTAAAGTTTTAAAAATCTTTTTACAAAATCTACGATAAAATAGAAAATGTAGGACATTCTCAGCAACTCAGATAGCATGTGTGGATATTGACGTTGATAGCATTTCAGGATGAAAACCCTTCATCAACTCTGCTTCTGAATTTTTGTAATTTCCATATGCTGCATGTATTCATGATGCAGACATATGCCCAAAGCTGCAAAGATAGTTCAAGTGTATCATTTTTAAGTATAATTTAACTTATTTCAATATCTAGGGCCTAACATCTATATAAATGTAAAATGAAATTTCTCTTGATTTCTAGTGATTGTGGAAATGCAGCATTGAATAGTCCTTGCCTAATGATGCATTCTAATTGGCCTGAAAGATGGCTTTATACAGAATGGAAGTGGATTAGATTCAGTTAGAGTCTAATTGAGATGTTTTGCAAAGATGTTCTGCTCATGCTGGAATGAGATCCTTTGATGTCAATCCATCTGTCTGCAGAATCATCCCATGCCAGCGAATACAGGCTGCTGCCAAGACGGTAATGTTAGATTAGTAGAATTTGCTCTGTGCCATATAATATTATGAGTTTCCAGCTTCATCCGTGCCATCCACTTTATTGAGCATCAAGATGATGGTATTTCTTCATGGATTGAAGGTTCGATTGAAGGATGCACTACATGTGTTTTTTTTGCCAACCAAAAGAGACCATATTCAGTCTGTATTAAACCTTGAAAAAGGAAACACCTATACGATATAAAAAAAGGACACAAAGTGCTCGAGTAACACAACAGGTCCGGCAGCATCTCTGGAGATCATGGATATGTAGCGTTCTGGAACCAAAAATGCCCATGTTCTCCAGAGATGCTGCCAGATCCACAGAGTTACTCCAGCGCTTTGTGGGGTTTTTTTGTACACCAATTACCTTTACAGGTATAATAATTACCTTTATAATAATTCTTATTTATTTATTTATTTTTAAATCGTTCCATGTGTCTCCACCATTGTGATATATCTGAG
This sequence comes from Leucoraja erinaceus, assembly GCF_028641065.1. Lineage (NCBI taxonomy): Eukaryota > Metazoa > Chordata > Chondrichthyes > Rajiformes > Rajidae > Leucoraja > Leucoraja erinaceus. The sequence goes on along the minus strand of NC_073389.1, from coordinate 15,698,516 downwards.
TGTGTTGTGCCTTTAGGAAATGAATAGTGTATATGGTATAAAGTTTGGCATTTTATTTTTACCAATCACTGCAGTTAGTTGAGACTTGACTGCTTTCTGTAAAGAATGTATGATTGGTAGCATTCTTTCTCATATTTGCTTTTGCAAACAACAAGATCAAAGAGCCTGCAGACCTTAAACCGAGAAAAGCATTCAATCAGTAACAGTTGGGTGGCTGGCTTAAGACATTGCAAAAAGCTGAACAGGAAAGATTGTGCATCATAAATAAATGTAAGCAAAGATGACAAAATATTTTTGTTGTAGCACCCAATCTATAAGTTAGAAGGATGTAAGTGATTTCTGCACAGTTATGGGCTGAGATTCCAGTGCAATGTTAAGGGTGTTCTTTCATTTTCTAGGGGAGATGTTAAACTGAAACTCTATTTTGCATTGAGGTAAAAGATCCGGAGGCACTATGGTGCCTAACACGGAGCAAAGATCTCTCCTCATGACGTGTCCTGGCAAACGTTTATCCCTCAAGCAACATCGTTAACACATGACTCCTAATGAAACTGTGATTGGATTTCAGATAGTTCTTCATTGCCTGGTATTTGAACAACATTGGGATAGAACTTCTTATACAAAGAGTCATAGAGTCATACAGCATGGAAACAGGCCCTTCGACCCTACTTGCCTATGCCAACTAAGATGCCCCATCTACACTAGTCCCACCTGCCCACATTTGCCCATGTCCCTCTACACCTTTCCTGTTCATGGACGTGTCCAAATGTTCATGAGTCATAGGAGCAGAAGTAGGCCATTCAACCAATCGAGTCTCCTCCGCCATTCAATCATGGCTGATCTATCCTTCCCTCCCACCCCATTCTCCTCCCTTCTCTCCATAAACCTTGACACCCTTACCAATTAAGTATCTGTCAAACCCTGCCTTAAAAATATCCAATGACGTAGCCTCCACAGCCATCTGTGGCAATGAATTCCGCAGATTCATGTTATTTTAGTACCTGCCTCAACTACCTCCTCTGGCAGCTCATTCCATATAGACAGCTCCCTCTGAGTGAAAATGTTGCACCTCAGTTTCCTATTTCCCTGCTCACCTTATACCTATGTCCTCTAGTTCCCGGTTCGTCTACTCTGGGAAAAAGACTGTGGTTTCAGCTAAACTAGTGCCCTTTCTGAACCCAGGCTAGCAGGAAAGATGCATTTTTACAGATCACATTCAAAGTATGTAGATTACAGTGTAAACTCCCTTTGGGGGTAGTGGGAACTATTATAGTGGCAGAGAGTACTGGTACCTGTGAAAAATTGCAAAGTGTCGATAATCCTGAGAACTGCCATCACGCTGCGATTTAAGTGCGGAAAATCCAACAATGTCCTATCAGCTGCATTATAGCCTTCATCATTACCATCTTCAAGATGTCTCGTGTTTAAACTGAACTCTTCTGTCCAGAGTGAAACCAGCTAACATTTGCATTAAAAAGTTCATTTCATAATAGAATAGAATAGTTTCTTTATTGTCATTGTAACATGAACCATGTACAACGAAATTTAAAAATATCAGCCAGTCAGTGCACCATTCAAACATTTCTAAAAGCTAACGATACATACAAGATAAAATATTAAAAGATAAACAACTAAAATAAATATCATGAAAATAGCACGCATAAACACCCAACCCTCCATCCTTCTGTCGATCACAGTGTACCACAGTCCCTTAGTATGTATCGCCCCTGCGTTCCTTGGCGGCTACATTTAGTGCTTTTATAGCAGTGGGGTAAAAACAGTTTTTTAGTCTGTAAGTCTTTTTTAAGATCATAAACCATAGAAGCAGAATGAGGTCATTTGCTCCACCATTTAATCATAGCTGATCTATCTTACCCTCTCAATCCCATTCTCCTGCCTTCACTCTGTAACCTTTGACACCCTACGAATCAAGAGGAAGTATTATTATTATCTGAAGAAGGGTCTCAACCCGAAATGTCACCTATTTCTTTTCTCGTGAGGTGTTGCCTGACCCGCTGAGTTTTTTGTGTCTATCTTCAGTGTGAACCAGCATCTGCAGTTCCTCCTACACTTATTATCTGAAGAAGGGTTTCGGCCCGAAACGTCGCCTATTTCCTTCGCTCCATAGATGCTGCTGCACCCGCTGAGTTTCTCCAGCAATTTTGTGTACCTTCGATCTTCCGGCATCTGCAGTTCCTTCTTGAACACTTATTATCATTGTTGTTTGCCTCACAAATCAGCTCATACCTCCAAGACTGTGTTTGAAATAAACCCTATTTTAATCAATCCTATTTCTGCACCATGAAGTCAATGATTTAATATTTTCAACATAAATATAATCCCGTTGAAGGGACTGTTAAGTTTTTTGATGTAAAGCTCCTCTTTGCAGTGCTGCTTAACAATGGTGACCGTGATCTGTGAACGCCTTTGCTTTAGAAATCGGCTTTTGTAAGTTAAATAGTGCCAGCTGTATATTCTGCAACATTAACGCCTCATTACTGGCACTGTTGCTTGCAAGGGTGATTACTGCAAAGCGATGCTTTGCTTTCCCACTTCCCAAGCTCCACCCAGTCCATTTCTGCAGGCAACCTCATTGTTTATGCATCTTCCTACTTCAGACTCAATGCAACTGAACCATAACAGCCACCTAGGCTAAACAAACTTATGGGTGCACAAGAAATAATGGGTTTCTTTTTAAATCTCTGAGGCAATGTAAGGAGAGAGGTGGGAAATGGGCAAAGTACATTACAGGAGACAATGTTTAGTTTCAGTTTAGTCCAGTCTATTTTATTGACACGTGTACCGAGGTACAGTGAATAGCCATTTGCAGTGTATAGATACATGAAAAGGGGATAATGTTTAGTGCAGGGTAAAGCCAGCAAAGTCCGATCAAGGATAGTCCAAGGATCACCAAAGAGGTAGATAGTAGTTCAGCACTGCTCTCTGGCTGTGGTGGGATGATTCAGTTGCCTGATACAGCTGTTTGATTGGTGGATGCAATCTCCAACTTGCCCTTTGCAGTTAGTGAAGGTTTACAAGAGGGAAATGTGGTGAAGATGCATTAGGATTCAGAGAAACATTTCTATCGTCAAGTCAAGTCAATGTTATTTCTATCACGCATTTAAAAACAATTCTCATTGACCAAAGTGTTTTACATCAGAGCAGGTACTAACGTTCTACAAACAGTGATACATAGATCTAACAATAAATACATACATACATACATACATACATACATACATACATACATACATACATACAGCACTCCCTCCGAGGACCTCAAGAAAGGCTTGTTAGTAAAAATAAGTTTTAAGTCTCGACTTAAAAGAGTTGATGGAGGGGGCAGTTCTGATGGGAAGAGGGATGCTGTTCCATAGTCTAGGTGCTGCAACCGCAAAAGCACGGTTGCCCCTGAGTTATGCCTGGACCGAGGGATGGTCAGTAACCCCAAGTCGGCCGACCTGAGGGACCTGGAGGTGGTGTGGTGGGTTAGCATATTTCTGATGTAGGTGGGGACGAACCCATTAAGGGCTTTGTAAACATAAAGGAGGAGCTTGAAATTGATTCTGAACCGCACTGGGAGCCAGTGGAGAGAGGCCAGAATCGGGGTGATGTGGTCCCTTTTTCGGGTGTCCGTCAGAAGTCTCGCTGCGGCGTTTTGGACCAATTGCAGGCGGGACAGGGATGATTGGCTGATGCCAGTGTAAAGGGAGTTGCATTAATCAAGGCGGGAGGAGATAAATGAGTGGATGATTTTTTCCAAGTCGTCAAACTGGAGGAATGGTTTTATTTTAGCTACCGTGCGAAGCTGGAAGAACCTAGCTTTTACCACGGCATTGACTTGTTTGTGAAACTTCAACGCAGAGTCAAATATCACGCCAAGGTTTTTGACGTGAGGTTTGAGTAAGGGACTAAGGCTTCCAAGGCTGCCTGCCATCATTGTGATAGAGTCCGAGGGGCCGAGTAGGATGACCTCAGACTTACTCTCATTTAGTTGGAGGAAGTTCTGGGCCATCCAACACTTTATATCCTCGAGGCAGTGCATAAGGCTGAGTAGATTTGATCGGTTGTTGGGTTTCAGGGGGAGATAGAGCTGTGTACCATCTGCATAGCAGTGGAAAGAAATGCCGTGCCTTTGAATGACTTGGTCTAAGGGTAGCATATACAGGGAGAAAAGAATGGGGCCTAGGATGGAACCTTGTGGAACCCCGCAGCAAAGGCTAGCTTGCATCTATATGGGTGCAAGATAAGGTTCCAAAATGCCGTCCATTCAATGGTTCGATGGTACTTTATGTACAAACAGAAGACACAAAGTACTGGAGTAACTCAGCGGGTCAGGCAGCATCTCAGGAGAACATGGGCAGGTGATGTTTTGGGTTGGGACCCTTCTTTAAAGTAGGAACTTTATGTACCCAGGTACATTGAAGTTCCTTTTTGCATACAACTTAGGTACAATACATAAGCACAATCATATTTAAATTGGTGCTGGCCCACCGTAGTTGACGATAGCATGGTTGTGCAGTCTCATGTCTTGTGGGATTGAGTGAGGCTCACAGGCTCGATGTATCAGTCACACGCGGGGGCAGTGGGGGCACATGAAGGTTGGTGTGGGGGGGATTTAGGGCTGCAGCCTACCTCCTGTCTGGCACTAACGAGTCGGCTTTAGCAATTGTCTTAGAAACTGCTGATCGCCTTCCTAGTGGGCGTACGCCAGCCAGTCCAGGCACGGGTTTCCAGTTCGTTTGGGGCTAGTCCTGCATGCGGGAGGTGGTCCTTGATGCAGTCTTTGAACCATTTCTTTGGGCGCCCTGGATTCCATTGACCCTGTGACTGAACTCTACTGGAGTTGATGAGGCATGTGGGACTAAATCTTGTTGCAACGAGATTTAGTATGCAGCTTCCATTGAACAATGTCAAAATAAATAATAATAATAAAAATAATAATACGTGATCATCTGAGGGAGATATCCAGGTGAGATGGGGGGCACATCGGTTGGAAGCTGCATACTAAGTTCTATTGCTCTGGGAATGAAGTATGCAGCTGAGTCTGGAACCAATGTCGTAAAAGGCCTTGTAAACGTGCGACGTGACGGAGGGAAGTAGTTCAGTCCAGGGTGATGGGGGGCACTCAATGCTTGTTCAGAGCCTATAGCTCGGTCCACCAAGCCACGTTGGTCACCCTGTCTTTCCAGCGAATGCCCATGATGGACTGCAGAGAGCACAAGTGGAGTTTCACAAGCTGGCAGATGTGTTTCCTGCACATGGTTCATGTTTCACGACCATACAGCAAGCTGTAGAGGACATCGAAGATAGACACAAAATGCTGGAGTAACTCAATGGGACAGGCAGCGTATCAGGAGAGAAGGAAAGGGTTACGTTTCAGGTCGAGACCCTTCTTCAGACTGATGTCAGGGGTATGGGCGGTACAGAGATAAAATGGAGTCGGCGATAGTAAGACTGGTAGGAGAACTGGAGAGGGGATGGAGAGAGAGGGAAAAGCAAGGGCTACTTGAAGTTAGAGAAGTCACTAGTCATACCGCTGGGGTGTGAGCTACTCCAAGCTAAATATGAGATGCTATTCCTCCAATTTGTGCTGGGCCTCATTCTGACAAAGTTCCTTGAGAGGGGGATCTTATAGAAACTTACAAAATTCTTAATCGGTTGGACAGGCTAGACGCAGGAAGAGGGTTCCCGATAGGTAGGAAGGGTCCAGTTGACATGGAGTCACAGCGGAGGATAAACGGGAAATGCAGAAAGCAGAAACCGAGATGGAAGAACTTTTTTCTCGCCAGTGGTCCTCCCTCTGGAACTCTCAAAGACGTGCTGGGTAGTTGAGGCCAGTTCATAATGGGCTATATTTCAGAGGGAGTTAGCATCTCTGGACAGAAGGGATCATGGGTTTTAGGTCGAGAGAAGGCTTCAAAGGGAAACTGAGTACCCATTCCTTCTGTCCAGAGATGCAGCTTATCTCGCAGTTACTCCAGCATTTTGTGTCTATCCTCGGTGTAAACCAGCATCTGTAGTCCGACACAAGTTTGTAGGTTAATTGGCTTCTGTAAGTTATCCCTAGTGTGTAGGATAGAACCAGTAGCACAAGTGGAGTTTCTCAAGCTGGCAGATGTGTTTCCTGCACATGGTTCATGTTTCACTTCCATGTGTAAACAGGTGATACACAAGAGGCCAACATACAAGAAAATGAGACCTTCGAATAAATTGTAGTATTTTATTCCCAAATTTCTTGTGTATCACTACTTTTTTAAATATAAAGGTTGTGTATCCTCCCACAGAGCTTTCTTTTTCAATAGAGGAGTCCATTCTTCCGACAGGGAACAGTAGTCATAAGGTCATAAGGAATAGGAGTAGAATTAGGCCATTTGGCCCATCAAGTCTACCGCCATTCAATCATACCTGATCTACTGTATCTCTCCCTCCTAACCCTATTCTCCAGCCTTCTCCCCGTAACCTCTGACACCTGTACTAATCAAGAAACTGTATAGGAAAGAACTGCAGATCGAAAATAGGCACAAAATGTTGAAGTAACTCAGCAGGGAAGGCAGCATCTCTGGAGAGCAAGAATGGGTGACGTTTCAGGTTGAGACCGTTCTTCAGACTCTATCTCTGCCATAAATATATCCACTCACTTGGCCTCTACAGCCTTCTGTGGTGAAGAATTCCACAGATTCAATAGTTTCAGTGTGAATTTGATCCAAAACTAAATATGTATTATACAAAAATAAGCTTCTGGATATCGCCAGATTTCCCTGTAAACCCTAAATGAGAAGGTTGCAACGTTTAGGCATTGAAAATAAAGCTGGTAAATGAAATGCATAACTTCCCTGTTGAAGCATTCATAGTTCTGCAGCTCTTACCTGTCTTTGTTCTTTTCTTTCCAGAGCTGATGTACACTGTGGAACTTGCAGGAGGACTGGGTGCGATCCTTCTACTGCTGATCTGCTTGGTCACTGTGTACAAATGTTATAAGATAGATATGATGCTATTTTATCGCAATCATTTTGGATCCGATGACATTGATGCAGGTAAGAGCAGATTTGTGAGTTTCAGATCATTTTATCATTTGGATTCCCATGAGTTGTAATGGGAGCTGATATATATTGTAATATAAATTAACATAATAGCATCTGAACCTTTGATAGTTTGACACATGCTCTGCAAGCATTATCATACTTGGCACTAGTTTGTGTAAGAACATCCCCAGTGTTTCAATTCAAGAAATGAAAACAGAAGAATGAAATGGAACCTTACATCTGCACAGTGGCACAGCTGAGAGAGTTGCTGCCTCACAATGCCAGGGACCAGGGTTCGATCCTGATCTCAGGAGCTGTTTGTGCGCGTAGTTTGTAAGTTCTCCCCCTGACCACTTGGGTTTTTGCATGGGTTAAGTTTCCTCCCACATCCCAAAGACAGGTGGGTCTGTAGGTTAATTGGCCTCTGTAAATTGCCCCTTGTGTGTAAAGAGTGGATGTGAAATTAGGATACCATAGAACTAGTCGGTATGGACTCAATGGTAAGAAGGGCCTGTTTCCATGCTGTATCTCTCAACTAAAATAAACTAAACTAAAATTGACCTTAAAATGTACATTGTAATGATATGTATGATAAGCCCTTTCAACAGTATCATGTTAGAGTTAATTAAATATGACCAACATGTTACAATTATTGAAGTTATTAAATATTTTATGATTATTGAATATTTTGAATAGTTACTGAATCGAACAATCATTAAAACTTATTATTTAATCGTCAATACCTGAAATTGGTTTTGCACTTTTATTCCAGTGTCCTAGTTTCTATATTTCTGTAAATCAAAAGTTGACTATAGAGCAGGGAGTACAATTATCATTATGTCCATCTAGAGCTGCTGGCTAGGTTCTCATTTTTCCCCTATGTGCTTTAAATTAGTGCAAAAAGATAACATAAATATTGAATATTTTCCTCAGAATATTTATAAAAGTCCACAGTCCATTATAAAAGTAGAAAGCACACAAACACAATTGAGGAGCTAGAGGCAAGAAAACATCAGAGTCTACAACAAATGACCTCAGGCAGAATAGGTGCCCTGGTAAATCTATTGTTAGCTTGGGTAGGTGTGATTGCAAGAGGGATGAAATGTGGTCAAGTGTGGCACTGATTAAACAACTAGGGTGGAGGAAGGAGGGGGGAGGGTAAGGGAGTGTTAGTAGAGCTTGCAGAAAATTAGAGAATTCAACCTTCATACCGCCAGGTTGTAAGTTACCCAAGCATAGTTGGTAATTACCTCAATGGAAGTGAAATTGGGAGGGAAGGTCCCATCAACTCATTATCACTGCTTTAGACAATCAATGTCTTCTCCATGGTTGACTCTACCAAGTGCCAGTGTTATTTTGTCAATAATTTCGAGCTAAAAGTTAAAGCACCAGAACACTAAGAGTGACCCTGATAACGTTTCCTATAAAAGGAAAAAAATGTTCGGGTTCAGATATGCTAACACTTTCCAGCAAATAGTATTAACCTTTATCAATGCTTCCTTCTTACAAATAACAGTTCAAACTGCTACGGTAGAGAAATTAGCTTAAAGGCTGTCAGATACACTGGTGAATTCACATTGTTTCTGCATCATCAAGAGAGAATCACACACAGACAATGGGAAATGTAAGACACTATTCAGGTAAAATGCTTCCATTAATTTCCAGAGAATAAAGACTACGATGCATACCTGTCATACAGCAAAGTGGATCCTGACCAGTGGAGTCAAGAAACTACAGAGGAAGAACGGTTTGCTCTGGAGATTCTACCAGATGTGTTGGAGAAACATTATGGGTACAAACTGTTCATCCCCGACAGGGATTTGATTCCAACTGGAAGTAAGTCAATTTCTTTTTACTGACTTTACATTCATCATTTTCAACAAAGCAAAGCTTTGCAAGAAATCACATTTCAAGTCCAATACACTTTTCGAATGTAATCTGGCTCAGTGGCCAGAAGTCATAACAAAGGTTGTGGGTTTAAATCTTACCCCAGAGATTTGAACACAAATCCTGGCTGACAGTAAAGGACTGTTGCACCATCGTGGGTGTTAAGTTTCATGAGGGACTAAAATCAAAGTGCTCCTTCTCTATCTACGCTCAAAATAATGTAACGAACCATAAAACATAATACTAAAGAGGACCAATGGAGGGATTGTTGATATCTTGCCCAAAATTTATCCCTGAATCAACTTCACTTGGGATAGATTTTCAGGACATTCTTGCATTGCTGTTTGTCGGCCATCAGGGTGAAGATTGGAGGCCACAATTCTTACATTAATTAAACAGCGATTAATTTTTCAAAAGTAGCCCATGACTACAAAGTGCTTTGGGCTATCGTGGCTGTGAAAGATGTTCAGTCCATACCTAGGATTTCACAATATTTCACAGGTAGTCCTTCAATTCGACGAACTAAACTCTTTTCACTGGACTAATGCAGGACATAAGGTATTCAAAAGCACCTGGTCATTTTTTAAGTATTAAAACATTATTACCTGGAGCCAACCAAAACAATTGGGAGAACATTTGTTCCTCTGAAAGATATCTGTACCATTATTGTTGTAGTACCATTGCAGAGAGGGGACCTCTGCTCTCTGGAATTTGGAAAATGGGAGGAGATCTCATTGAAGAAGATGGGATTCTTAAGAAGGACTATAGGATGAATGCAGAAGGATTGTTTCTTTGGACTGAAAGGGAATAGGAAGCATATTCTCAGGATAAGATGTCAGTCATTTTGATGAAGAAATTTATTCTGTGCGGGTCGTAAATCTTTGAAATTCCACGTGAAGGTTGTGTGCATGCCATAATTTAAGGCTGAGATTGGTTGACTTTTTATTTTGGCTCTGAAGAGTTCACTTGGTGATCAGACAGGAAAGCAAAGTCAAAATCGATGATCACTTAAATAATTTAATGGTGGAGTAGGTTTGGAGGGCAGTATGGATTTCTCCGGCACCTTTTTGTTTTGCTAGAAGTGCAGCAATAAATGGTCCTAAACAATAATGTGCTGATCAGCATGATGCTGTTGGAACTTTCTGTGTAAATATGTATATTTATAAGTGTAATGAAGACCTGTCTTTTTTTGATCTATTGTCACATTATGTGTTGATGTACAATGTGTGTTCTAATGTTCATACTTACCATTCTCCCCTCCACCTGTAGTATGGGCTGAGTCGCAATCCTGTGCTACACAACACTCTCTGTGCCCCACTATAATCGGATATGAGAACAGTAAGTATAAAGCTAACCATGCACTGAAGCCTGTCTATCAAAGTCACCTTTGGGATTAACTGTATACTAAATTTTCTGATTCATATCATTTTAATTCTCACCGTAAAGCAGTTCAAATAAATTGATTACTGTCGGGATTCAAATAATCCTCGGACTGTCATAGCAAGGTTATGGATTGAATCATTAATATATTGATGACACTGACAAAAGATGGCCCATTATAGTCAGGTAGAAAGGATCACTCATCCCAAATGAAGGCTTTCTGCTTATTTTGCATATAAGAGACATTAATTAATTACATTACCATGCATGTCCTTCATCAAATTTCAAAGTGTTCAAATACAACTTTCTTCGTTGGGGGAATATGTTTAACTTCATTGAACCTGCATTTCTGATTTGCCAATTTTTTTCAGTAAACTGAACGCAATTATGTACTTACATAGTGACATTTTCTATCTTGCCAACAAACGCCAGACAATTCTTACGAATTTTGAATCACAAGTTCTTTCTCACAATACAAAGGCTGATTATTCTTCCCAACCCCTCTCTCTCTATTCTCTCTATCTCTCCCTCCCTCTCTCCCCCTCCCCGTCTGTCTCTCTCTCCTCCTCATCTCTCTCTCTTTCCCTCGCTCTCTCTCCTTCTCTCTCTATCCCTCCCTCTTTCTCTCTCTCTCTCTCTCACACATTCTCTCTCTCCTCTCTCTCTCTCTCTCTCTCTCTCTCTCTCTCTCTCAATGTATCTCCATAGCAAGACTTTAGTGACTTCAACTTCTGCTCATTTTATCCGCTCCCATGCTGCCCCACCCTCCTTTACTTCGACTCACTACGAGTACAAATTGTTCAGCACTCCAATGGTAGTTAGCATTTTTTTTGTTCCTTTCCTCACCTTTGTAATTTCAACCATAAATGAAAATCTTTATTTTGCAAATAATTAAAGATAAAACTTGCAACTCTTTAAAATACCATGTCTCAGTGTCTGTGTCTCAATGTTCTCACCTCCTGAAATAAATGGGGGATTAAAATAAATCTCCTCATGCAATTTAATTCAAAAGATCTTATTTTGAAGAACAGTGGAGCTTGTATTGATGAAATACCCAATATTTATCCCGCAATCAACTTACTAATATCAGTCATTTGGTCATTATTTTGGGCAGCATGGTGGCAGAGCAGTAGAGTTACTGCCTCGCAGCACGAGAGACCTGGGTTCTATGCATGTTGTCTGTATAGTTTGTATGTTCTCCCCATGACCATGTAGGTTTTCTCCAAGAGCTCTGCACAGGGATCGCTGGTCGGTGCGGACTTGATGGGCTGAAGGGCCTGTTTCCGTGCTGTATCTCAAAACTAAACTAGACTAACTGACATATTGAGTTACATCCTTATTCACACCACGTTCAACATACATTGTTTCCCAGCACACTGTATGGTGGGAAACATTGTCAGATTTGTACTATCCTCCATAGCTCATGGTGACCATGAACCTGTTGCCCATTTATGTCACCAGATGCCCTCCATCACCATCAGTCAAGTCTTCAACTTCATCCTTTCGCAAATCTTTTCATTTTGCTGCATCCTACCTCAAAAAGCTTCTCTTAATTCTTATACCATTGGTTCAATGTGAATTGTTCTAGGATGTTAAATGTGTTAAGTGTACATTCAGGTTATTAGTTGCTGCTACAATTGTAACTGGTTACTGCAGTTAAATCACTCTAAATCCTTAGAGACCATAAAGGTGGGAACATGTCTGTTTGAATGAAGATGTCTAAATATTTTGAACTGTGGCACATTCTGATACTATTACCTTGATGGTTCCCACCAATGGAGTATTCACTCTAAAGATTCCCTCCGCTTTAGAATATTCCAGGCTGCTTCTTTATGGGCAGCCCCTCATAATGGGAGGACAACTCTCTTCCGTCCCAGAGTTGTTGGTTCTGAGGTGGCTAATGAGGCTAGTATTGGGAGAACAGTAGGAAGCCCAAGGTAGTGAGTGGCTAATGAGATGGGTGGGTGGAGTAAGTGAGGTGGTCTGCCCCTTCCAGTGTACACGGAGAACCTCTCTCTGCTCCCCCTTCATGGTGCTGACACTCTCAATACCATCCCAGATGCTCCTTTCCCACTTTGAAAGATGACAGGGCAGGACTTTCCAGGGGCCAATTCAGATCGTTCATTTCAAAGAAGTTTTGAGAACATTCTTTGAGCACACAAAATGTGTAGGAAGAAATGCAGATTCTGGCTTAAACCGAAGGTAGACACAAGATGCTGGAGTAACTCAGCGGGACAGGCAGTGTCTCTGGAGAGAAGAATGGGTGATGTTTCGGGTTGAGATCCTTCTTCAGACCTTCGAGCACAATGTCCTCTGTCCATTTGATCATCTCTTGTGATGGTGGAGTTCTGATTAGAGTAGCTCTTTCAGGAGTCTGATGTCAAACATGAGTGATGGGACCTTGCCTAACAGCCAATGGATATGACAACTTGATGTGGAGGTTGACCTTTTTAATTTAGTTTAGTTATTGTCACGTGCACCGCGGTACAGTGAAAAGCTTTGGTTGTGTGCTATCCAGCTAGCGGAAAGACGAGGAAACTGACATCGATAAGCCTCTCGTAGAGTCAAACAAGACCGAGATGGGCCCTTTGACCCACCTTGTCAATGCCTGCAATCAAGTACCTACCTACCAACATGGAAGAAGTATATCCCTCTTTCCCACTGCCCACACACAAGGGGCTATTTCCAGAGGCCAATTAACCTTCAAACCTACACATTTTTGGAATGTGGGTGGAAAGCAGAGTCCCCGGGGGAAAACCAATGCAGGTCACGGGGAGAACGTACAAACTCCATTCAGACTGCACCTGGAGACAGGATCAAACCCGGGTCTCTGGCACTGTGAGGCACCAACTCCACCAGTACGCTGTTCTGCCGCCTCTGCTGAATGGCCAAGAAGGAACTGCAGATGCTGGAAAATCGAAGGTAGCCAAAAGTGCTGGAGAAACTAAGCGGGTGAGGCAGCATCTATGGAGCGAAGGAAATAGGCATCTTTTCGGGTAAAAACCCTAATTCAGCCATCCTCTCATGTGCCTCAATGAAAGTGGGGGTGAAGATGGCTTGACCTGTAGCTTCTGGGCATGGTCTGCATAAGACAGCGTGGCTACCAAGGTATGAGAGACCTTAGTTCTGTAATGTAGGCGCTGTAGGCTGAACAGTCTCCAATAAGTTATGAAGGTTGGCTCCACTCCCGAAGGAAGGATGTTTAGGTTTAGCTTTATTGTCACGTGTACCGAGGCACAGTGAAAAACTTGCTGGAGGGGAGGTGCAATATTGTGGAGAATGAGATTGTGCCAAATGTTGAGCAATGGTACAACCTTGTGTGACACCGCTCAACACATGTTAACCTGCTCATTCCTGGGATCATTCTTGTAAACCTCCTCTGGACCCTCTCCAGAGCCAGCACACCCTTCCTCAGATATGGTGCCCAAAATTGTTCACAATAGTCCAAATGCGGCCTGACCAGCGCGTTATAGTGCCTCAGCATTACATCCCTGCTTTTGTATACAAGCCGTCTTTACTACCAATTTGACATGCAGATTAACTTTTTGGGAATCCTGCACCAGCACTCCTAATTTCTCTGATTTCTGGATTCACTCCCCATTTAGAAAATAGTCCACGCCTTTAATCCTACTACCAAATTCCACACTTTGCTACACTATATTCCATTTGCCACTTCTCTTCCCACTCTCCCATCCTGTCCGTCCTTCTGCAGAGTCCCTTCTTTCTCCTGCTTCTACATTACCTGCCCCATCACCTATTTTCATATCATCCACAAACCTGGCCACAAAGCCTTCAATCCCCTCATCCAAATCATTAATATACAACGTGAAGAGTAGCGGCCCCAGCACGGACCCCTGCGGAACTCCGCTAGTCACTGACAGATAACCACAAAAAGTCTCATTTATTGCCACTCTGCCTTCTGCCATCCAGCCAACCCATTATCCATGCCAGTATTTGCCCTTTGATACCATGGGCTCTCATCTTCCTTAGCGGCCTCACGTTTGGCAGCTTATCACCTGAAAATTTAGGTGATTGACCCTCCAGCTGCTATTTACTTCTTCAAATAATTCCAACAGATTCATCAGGCAAGACCTCCCCTTCACAAAACCATGCTGACCAGCCTATTATCACGATCTTCTAAGTACGTAACCACGTCCTTTATAATGGACTCTAAAATCTTACCAACCACTGAAGTCAGACTAACCGGCCTATAGTTCCCACTATTCTGCTTTGCTCCCTTCTTGTGCAGCGGGGTAATATCCGCAATTTTCCAACTGGGAGGAGGCTGTTGAGGGGGATGTTCGCGATAGTTGACCCTGTTGTGGATAACAAAGAGGCCTTTCTGTACTTACTATGTCTTGTGTTTTGATGTTCGTCACAATTACAATATCTCAGATGCCCGCTAGAATCTAATCCTCTTCTCAGGTATGGGCGGTGAGGATATGGATTGGTGAGTGAACCCCCTCAGTGCTAACTCTCAAGACTTCAGTGGGGCCACTGTCTACTCCTGTAACTTTGCGATGTTTGAGTTGGGATATGGCAAGCTTAACCTTCCATTGGTCAGGAGTGGCAATAAAGCTGGTCCAGATAGACTTTTGTGGGATGAGGTCAAGTGGGCTGATGTCAAGGATACACTCAGGGTTAAGGAGATGGTTCTCCTGTTGTGTATCAATTTCCTTTCAGTCCTTGATGAGTTTACCCCCATTGCTGGTTCTCCGAGGGCTGAGACCTTAGGTGTTTGGCCATTGTTGGGTTTTACAGTGCTGAAGAACTCATATTTGTCAAAGCTGTTAGCAAAATGCATGAGCCTGCTGCTCTCTCTCTCCATTCATCACTTGTTCTTCAATCCCTCGATGTTCTCCTGAACCTCTGCTGTCAGATGCCTGAAGATGCTTTTCTTTTCCCTTGAGGAGAGATGGAGTTTTGAAACCAGGAACACCTGGAACGCCTCACATTTACAGTTAATTAATCTGTCTATCATCTTAGCATAGGATACCCTGTGTTCCCTGCTTAGAGAAAGCTTTAGAACCAACTTGCCAAATGTTGGCAGATTATGTAGACTTTGTGGATTTTTGCACTTTCTTTCCACACAGTTAGCAAAAGTAAACTGCATTTTATTTCCCGGGTGCACATTTACTGAATTTTTATTGTGGGTACGATTTACAAAGCATTCACATTTTATAGAAAACAAATTACACATTGGCCCCATCAAAATTTTATTACCAAAATTAACAAATCATTTTTGTTCGACAATATGCAAATAACCACAGGGTATTTGCAAAAGAATATGTTAATACACGAGTTTCAAATGCATTATTATCTTATTTTAGCAGAAAGATTAGCCTTTATAAAAATAAAAAATGCTAACACCTCTTTTAAAACTGGAAGCATTTTCTGCATTTTAATCTCTTAATTTCTTTTCTATTCACACCCCAATATCGAAATCTTTACGGATAATTATTTGCGCCTCAGGACAGTAACTCATTTTTTTGTCTGCATTCAAGTCTCTGTCACAACCAGGCTGTCCAAAGTGCAATGAATCAGGAAGTTGGTTCATAAAAGTCGAAGGAGCCAAACTTCAGAAATAGATTAGCATAGAATAGGCGATGATTAGAATAGAACCAGTGTTAGAGGTACTCCTTTTAACATCACTTACCAAGGATGAATTTCTGGTCCATACTACTAATATATTTCATGCTCTTAAGTAAGAATCTGCCCAATTCATTTCTTGATTGTCCAATGTGGGTTTTTTTAGGGATTGCAAGCTAATGCTGCTGGTGACAAATCTAGAAAATCTCCACACCACAATTAGTTCACACAAAGTAGAAGCCATGAATCTAACACTGAATTTTAAATTACTCCATTCACTACAGCAACTTCCTAATTCACAGTTGAATTGAAACTCGAGAAGCGAATGTGCAATAATAGAGGCTGATTGACCATTTGCACCTCGTGGCCTTTGTTGGACTCGTGTTTCCATCCAGTGAAGCACTCTTCCTGCAGTGCAGCCTCGCTGATCTTACTCCTTAAAACATAGAACCTGCTTTTTGTGCCTATCTTAAATACACTGCCATGTACCAATTTTAGGTAGTCCCTGCTTTCTCCTTCTTTCCCCTTCCCTTCCCAGCTCTCCCACAGCCCACTGTCTCCCCCTCTTCCTTTCTTCTTCCCGTCCCCTCTTCCCGTCCCCCACCCCCACATCAGTCTGAAGAAGGGTCTCGACCCGAAATGTTGCCTATTTCCTTCGCTCCATAGATGCTGCCTCACCCGCTGCGTTTCTCCAGCATTTTTGTCTACATCCATGTTCTCCATGTTATTCCCTTATCTTGTATCTGTATTATGTGAATGGCTCGATTGTAATCATGTATAGCTTTCCGCTGACTGGTTAGTAAGCAACAAAAGGACCTCCTGTTAGGAAATGAGACGGGACAGGTGGTGGAGGTATGCGTTGGGGAGCACTTCGGGTCCAGTGATCATAATACCATTAGTTTCAATATAATTATGGAGAGGGTCAGAACTGGACCTAGGGTTGAGATTTTTGATTGGAGAAAGGCTAACTTTGATGAGATGCGAAATGATTTAAAAGGAGTGAACTGGGACATTTTGTTTTATGGGAAGGATGTAGAAGAGAAATGGAGAACATTTAAAGGGGAAATTTTAAGAGTACAGAATCTTTATGTTCCTGTTCGGTTTAAAGGAAACAGTAAAAATTGGAAAGAGCCCTGGTTTTCAAGGGAAATTGGACATCTTGTTCGGAAAAAGAGGGAGATCTACAATAATTATAGGCAGCATGAAGTAAATGAGGTGCTTGAGGAGTATAAGGAATGTAAAAAGAATCTTAAGAAAGAAATTAGAAAAGCTAAAAGAAGACATGAGGTTGCTTTGGCAAGTAAGGTGAAAGTAAATCCAAAGGGTTTCTACAGCTATATTAATAGCAAAAGGATAACGAGGGATAAAATTGGTCCATTGGAGAGACAGAGTGGACAGCTATCTGCAGAGCCAAAAGAGATGGGGGAGATATTGAACAATTTCTTTTCTTCGGTATTCACCAAGGAGAAGGACATTGAATTATGTGAGGTAAGGGAAACTAGTAGAGTAGCTATGGATACTATGAGTTTCAAAGTAAAAGAAGTACTGACACTTTTGAAAAATATAAAAGTGGATAAGTCTCCAGGTCCTGACAGGATATTCCCTAGGATATTGAGGGAAGTTAGTGTAGAAATAGCCGGGGCTATGACAGAAATGTTTCAAATGTCATTAGAAACGGGAATAGTCCCCGAGAATTGGCATACTGCGCATGTTGTTCCATTGTTTAAAAAGGGTTCTAATAGTAAACCTAGCAATTATAGGCCTGTTAGTTTCTTCAGTGGTGGGCAAATTAATGGAAAAGATACTTAGAGATAATATATATAAGCATCTGGATAAACAGGGTCTGATTAGGAACAGTCAGCATGGATTTGTGCCTGGAAGGTCATGTTTGACTAATCTTCTTGAATTTTTTGAAGAGGTTACTAGGGAAATTGATGAGGGTAAAGCAGTGGATGTTGTCTATATGGACTTTAGTAAGGCCTTTGACAAGGTTCCTCATGGAAGGTTTGTTAAGAAAGTTCAACTGTTGGGTATAAATGCACGAGTAGCAAGATGGATTCAACAGTGGCTGAATGGGAGAAGCCAGAGGGTAATGGTGGATGGTTGTTTGTCGGGTTGGAGGCAGGTGACTAGTGGGGTGCCTCAGGGGTCCGTGTTCGGTCCTTTGTTGTTTGTCATGTACATCAATGATCTGGATGAAGGTGTGGTAAATTGGATTAGTAAGTATGCAGATGATACCAAGATAGGGGGTGTTGTGGATAACGAAGAGGATTTCCAAAGTCTACAGAGTGATTTAGGCCATTTGGAAGAATGGGCTGAAAGATGGCAGATGGAGTTTAATGCTGATAATTGTGAGGTGCTACACCTTGGCAGGACAAATCAAAATAGGACGTACATGGTAAATGGTAGGGAATTGAAGAATACAGTTGAACAGAGGGATCTGGGAATAACCGTGCATAGTTCCTTGAAGGTGGAATCTCATATAGATAGGGTGGTAAAGAAAGCTTTTGGTATGCTAGCCTTTATAAATCAGAGCATTGAGTATAGAAGCTCGGATGTAATGTTAAAATTGTACAAGGCATTGGTGAGACCAAATCTAGAGTATGGTGTACAATTTTGGTCGCCCAATTATAGGAAGGATGTCAACAAAATAGAGAGAGTACAGAGGAGATTTACTAGAATGTTGCCTGGGTTTCAACAACTAAGTTACAGAGAAAGGTTGAATAAGTTAGGTCTTTATTTTCTGGAGCGCAGAAGGTTAAGGGGGGACTTGATAGAGGTCTTTAAAATGATGAGAGGAATAGACAGAGTTGATGTGGATCAGCTTTTCCCTTTGAGAATAGGGAAGATTCAAACAAGAGGACATGACTTCAGAATTAAGGGCCAGAAGTTTAGGGGTAACATGAGGGGGAACTTCTTTACTCAGAGAGTGGTAGCGGTGTGGAATGAGCTTCCAGTGGAAGTGGTGGAGGCAGGTTCGTTGGTATCATTTAAAAATAAATTGGATAGGTATATGGATGAGAAGGGAATGGAGGGTTATGGTATGAGTGCAGGCAGGTGGGACTAAGGGAAAAAAAGATGTTCGGCACGCACTTGTAGGGCCGAGATGGCCTGTTTCCGTGCTGTAATTGTTATATGGTTATATGGTTATAAAAGCTTTTCACAGTATCTCAGTACATGTGACAATAATCTAAACTAAACTAGATGCCATAGATGAAAGTGAAAGGGTATTGTGTGGCGTATGTGAAACCCAGTAAAGACAATTATTCTTGTCGCAACGTCACAACATTCACACTTGGGAATTAATGAAGATGGCATAGGCATGAAGATGATGCATGAGGATTGGTGAACACGCCACAGGTTGACGGCGCATGTTTCCAACAGTTTCCAGCGGTGACTGAGGGTGAAGCAACAGAATTGCTTTTGGATTAACAGATGCTGAGAGAGTGGTGTCAAGAGGGATGAGGATTAGTAGAGATGACACAGGTCCGAACCACAGAGAAACATGAGGATTAGTGGATTGATTCAGCAGGGTGAAGGAAATGAGATCTACTTTGATGGCACAAGCCTAAACAACAGGGGGCACAAGGACTGATTGTGATGGCACACATCTAAGAATGGGAAACTTTGGAGGATTTTGGGTGAATTAATACTGCACATATGGAGCAGGAATAAAAATATATTGAGCAGAATAGATAGAGCTGCTGCTTGTTTGGCCCTGGAATCCCTGGCAGCAATGCCTGTCTCTCTTCACCTTCCCCATCGGCCCAACCACCTCCGTCTGATTCATCAAGGACATTCCTTCCATCCGGGTTCAATCGCGGGTGCTATCTGTACAGAGTTTGTGCGTTCTCCTCGTGACCTATGTGCGTTTTCTCCAGGATCTCCACTTTCAATGAAATCCCAACCTCAATGAAAAAGGTCACCTATGTAGGAGGTGGTGAGAAAGAACTGGGGCATCACAGTGATGCAGCGATAGACTTTCTGCCTTACAGCGCCAGGGATCCAGGGTCAATCCTGACTATGGGTTTTGTCTGTACAGAGTTGTATGTTCTCCCTGTTACCACGTGGGTTTTATCCGGGTGCTGCGGTTTCCTCCCACATTCCAAGGACGTGCAGGTTAATGGGTCAATTTGGCTTCCGTAAAAATTGTAAATTGTCTCTAGTGTGTAGGATAGTGCTTGTGTACAGGGTGATTACTGGTCGGTGCGGACTAAGTAAGCCAAAGGGCCTATTTCCGCCCTGTGTCTTAGCAGCTTGAGATGTGTGAATGCAGAGTATAATCAAGGTTGAGATAGATGGATTGGACTGGATGGTAATTGGGAGTTATGCCCAGTGGTCAGAACAGTAGCATTGATAAATAGTGGTATGGATATAATCCAATAACTATTTGGATTATTTTCTCTGATATGTCAGAGGTTGGGGAGAGATCTGGAAGAAGTATATTAAATTAAGAGGCCAAGTTAGTGTAGGCAGCCAGAACCTTCGTTCCCAGTGCGCAAATGTCAAAGACTGGTGGCACGGTGGCACAGCGGTAGAGTTGCTGCCTTACAGCGCTTGCAGCACCTGAGACACGGATTCCATCCTGACTACGGGTTCTGTCTGTATGGAGTTTGTACGTTCTCCCTGTGACCGCATGGGTCTTCTCTGAGATCTTGGATTTGCTCCCACATTCCAAAGACGTACAGGTTTGTAGGTTCACTGGCTTGGGTTTGCCCACTTGATGTAAGTGTAAATTGCCCCTAGTGTGTGTAGGATGGTGTTAATGTGCGGGGAAATGGTGGGCCGAAGGGCCTGTTTCCGCGCTGTATATCTAAACTAACAAACTAAACCAAACTAGAGGGCGTAGCTTTAAGGTGAGAGGAGCAAAGTTTAAAGGAGAAGTTCAGAGCAAGTTTTTTACACAGAGTGGTGGGTGCGTGGGATACTCTGTCGGGGATAGTGGTGGAGTCGGATACGACAGTGCATTTAGGAGGCTTTTAAATAGATGCATGGATATGCAGGGAATGGAAGGAGATGGATCATGCTGGCAAAGGAGATTAGTTTATCTAATCATATTTGGCACAAATATTTTTGGCCAAAGGGCCTGTACTGGTTGTGTGCTGTTCTATATACTACAATCTTAAATAGTGGACTGAGCTCGATGGATAGCTTCTTCTACCATTCCTTAGTAGCATTCCTGAGAAGCTCAACCAAGATAAAAGATAAAATGTATTCTCTACTGAGCAAGGACTGGGTAGTGAAGAGTACAATGGTAGTGAATTATATTTCCATTATGGGCCAATTATTCTGACAGGTTAAAGCAAAATAAATAGATCTACTCATCCCAAAGCAAGTTGTCTCAAAGATAAATTGATCCCTGAGATATCTTTATCTCAAAAGCTGCAGTAACTCATCGGGTCAGACAACATCTCTGGAGAAAAGGAATAGGGTGACGTTTCGGGTCAGGACCCTTCTTCAGACTGAGAGTCGGGGGAAATAGAAACAAGAGATTTAGATGGTGATGTAGAGAGATATAGAACAAATGAATGAAAGATATGCAAAAAAGTAACGATATGCAAAAAAGTAACAAAAAGTTAAAAAAAAAAACAGGCCATAGTTAGCAGGTACACAAAAATGCTGGAGAAACTCAGCGGGAGCAGCAGCATCTATGGAGTGAAGGAAATAGGCAATGTTTCGGGCCGAAACCCTTCTTCAGGCATAGTTAGCTGTGTGTTAGGTGAGTTCCAATGAGATTCAGCAAGACGACTTTGAAGCTGGTGCAACTTGGGGGGGGGGGGGGGGGGGGGGGGGGGGGGGAGGGGGTTCCAAAGGTTACTTTGAGTTAGAGAAATCAAATTCATAACACTGGGCTGTAAGCTGCCAAAGCAAAATATGAGATGCTGTTCCTCTAGTTTGCGTTTGTATTCACTCCAACAAAGGAAGAGGCCAAGGACAGAAATGTCACCCTTTCTGTGCCTCATGTACCCAGCAATGTGGCTTGCTGAAACCTATCCGCTTATTCGGTAGCTCAAAGGGACAACAGTTGTGTTCCTCCACAGCTGTGATCACAAAACAGCACCACAGAATCATTGCCTTGATTAATTTAAAACATGGAAAGGTGATTTTTTATACTCCTTATTGAAAAAAAAATCACCTTTGATTTGAATTTGAAATCTCATTCAAATCATTCAGTTCGGGAACTTAAATGCACCCATTAATTTTGAAATTCCTTACCTTTGTTAAATGTGTCTTCTGATTGCCTTCACTTCCCAAAGCCTATTCACAAGCTGCTGGAGAACAAAACAAGTTCCTGTGGAGATGAAGGACAAATCAGAGAGATTCTACCCACTGTCACCCTTCCCAATTACAGTTGCTGGCTATTCCAAGTGGTGATTGCTCCTTACTGTTTTATTGAACTGTGATAATCAGGGTGTGGCAATTTGCAAGCAAGAGTCAACTGTCAAGAGTCAATGTTCATACTGCTGCACCCCAGCGGTATGAACATTGACTTCTCTAATTTCAGGTAGTCCTTACTCTCTCCTCCCCTTCCCAGCTCTCCCTCAGCCCACTGGCTGCACCTCTTCCTTTCTTCTTCCTGCCCCCCATCCGCACATCAGTCTGAAGAAGGGTTTCAAGCCGAAACATTGCCTATTTCCTTCGCTCCATAGATGCTGCCTCACCCGCTGAGTTTCTCCAGCATTTTTGTCTACTGTCGAGAGTCAAGTGTGTTTTTATTGTAATATGTCCCAAACATAGAAACATAGAAACATAGAAATTAGGTGCAGGAGTAGGCCATTCGGCCCTTCGAGCCTGCACCGCCATTCAATATGATCATGGCTGATCATCCAACTCAGTATCCCGTACCTGCCTTCTCTCCATACCCTCTGATCCCCTTAGCCACAAGGGCCACATCTAACTGCCTCTTAAATATAGCCAGTGAACTGGCCTCGACTACCCTCTGTGGCAGAGAGTTCCAGAGAGATTCACCACTCTCTGTGTGAAAAAAGTTCTTCTCATCTCGGTTTTAAAGGATTTCCCCCTTATCCTTAAGCTGTGACCCCTTGTCCTGGACTTCCCCAACATCGGGAGCAATCTTCCTGCATCTAGCCTGTCCAACCCCTTAAGAATTTTGTAAGTTTCAATAAGATCCCCTCTCAATCTCCTAAATTCTAGAGAGTATAAACCAAGTCTATCCAGTCTTTTTTCATAAGACAGTCCTGACATCCCAGGAATCAGTCTGGTGAACCTTCTCTGCACTCCCTCTATGGCAATAATGTCCTTCCTCAGATTTGGAGACCAAAACTGTACTCAATACTCCAGGTGTGGTCTCACCAAGATCCTGTACAACTGCAGTAGAACCTCCCTGCTCCTATACTCAAATCCTTTTGCTATGAAAGCTAACATACCATTCGCTTACTTCACTGCCTGCTGCACCTGCATGCCTACTTTCAATGGCTGGTGTACCATGACACCCAGGTCTCGCTGCATCTCCCCTTTTCCTAGTCAGCCACCATTTAGATAATAGTCTGCTTTCCTGTTTTTGCCAAACAGAACAATGAAATTCTTACATGCTGCAGCACAACAGAATATGTTTACTATTGGTGTCAGGGAGTCAGTGGTTATGGGTAGTAGGCAGGAAAATGGGGTAGAGAAGTAAAGATAGATCAGCTTTGATTGAATGGTGGAGTAGACTTGATGGGCTGAATGGTCTAATTTTGCTCCTATAACTTATTAACATGAATATGTAAATGTAGTACTCTGTAAATAACAGAATAAATGAAATAAGTTCAGTATATATATACATACTGAACTTATTTCATTTATAATAGTGCAAAAAGGCAAAACCAATGCAGGGGGGTCTATGTGGTTCAAAGCTTATTTGGTTGTAGTGTTTATTAGCCTGATGGTTGTCAGGAAGAAGCAGTTCCCAAATTCACACTGAAGCAGCAGAAGCAAACTCTAGAAACACTTTAGAAAGTGTCAGCCACTCTCTATACCCCCATTCAATATATTGATTCCAAAGGAACTGAAGTGTCAAGGTGAGTGCAACTGACAATGGCCAATAGACTCACATGTTTAACACTAAAAAACAATTCATCTGAAATTATATTGCCAGAAAAGTGAAGTAATGTTGTCATTTTTGGTTTAAACAATCCAACATGTGATTTGCTCAGTTTGAAATCCTTTGCTTCCATTACACATGCATCAGTTATGTCAAATGACAGAAAATAAGCATGTCAAATCTTTTTTTTCTTTTTGTATCTATCTGAGATAAAGATATCTCAGGGATTAACTTCTCTTTGAGCCAACTTGTTTTGGGATGAGTAATCTATTTATCTACCGAACAATTTTGGATATTGTTTATCAGCCTGATGGTTGTCGGGAAGAAACTGTTCCCAAATTCAGGCAGAAACAAACTCTAGAAACACTTTAGAAAGTGTCTGGTTCCAATAGCAATCGGAGCTGCTCAATGTACACAAAGCCCTGGAGTGCTTCTACCAGCCATTTGTTGCTCTGCTAATATCGCCTCTTTATGTTTAATGTTATTTTCTTGTGATATTTTTCTCAAATAAATTTAACAAGGTACACTGCTCACCAGTGATGGATGAGGCTGGACTTTTAATTCCACCATGATGCAGAAAACTGTTGAGTTCCAAATATTTATTTGGTAGTGGTTTACTTTCCACTGACCCCACTAGATTAGGAAAATCAGGCATAACGTTACAAAAGATGACCTTACTGTTTCGATCAACTTTCTGCCTGACTGTGAAGATTCAGCACAATGGTTACCTGTATGTTTCTTTGCCCAAACTGAACTTTGAAATAATCCTTCAATCAAAGTTATAAATTGTCATATTAAAATATTTTATGTCCTATAATAATCATTGCTGGATGCATTCCTTTGATTGCTTGCTGACCTGAGAGATGTGGAGTGGGGAGAAGTTGGGTGGTACAGTGGCACAGGTGATAGAGCTGCTTCCTCACAGCACCAGAGTCCCGGGTTCGATCCTGACCTCGGGTGCTGTCTGCGTGGAGTTTGCACGTTCTCCCTTTGACTGCGTGGGTACTCCGGTATCCTCCCACATCCCAAAGACGTGCAGTTATTTTAGGCTATTTGGCCATTGTAAATTTCTCCTAATATGTAGGGAACAGTATATAAAATGGAATAGCATAGAACTAGTGTAAATAGGTGATCAATGGTCAGCATGGACTTGGTGGGCCAAAGGTCCTGTTTCTATGCTGTATCTCTGAACTAAACTGCAACTAAATAAAAACCATGAAATAAGATAAAAACTGCTCCTGACTTCAATTCACAAACTGTTCTCTTCCTGAGATAGTTCCATTGCATTCTTGTCCATTTAAAACCGGCACGTCTGAAGAAGCAGGCCAGTAGTGGTAAAATTATCAATTCATTCTTTATGAAGATTGTTAATTGACAAGTATAGGAAATCTTCCCTCTTTTCTTTGCCATACGCAGGCAGCACACTGGCGCAGCTGGTAGAGCTGCTGCCTCACAGTGCCAGAGACCCGAATTTGATCCTGACCTCATGTGCTCTCTGTGTGGAGTTTGCACATTCTCCCTGTGACCGTGTGGGTTTCCTCTGGATGCTCAGATTCCCTCCCACATTCCAAAGAAGCAGACCTCTTGTTTACATTGGCCTCTGTAAATTGTCCCTCGTGTGTAGGGACTGGATAGAAATGTAGGATGACATAGAACTAGGGTGAATGGGTAGTCGATGGTCAGCGTGGACTCGGTGGGCCGAATGGCCTGGTTCCATGCTATATCTCTCTAAACTAAACCCCATGTGGGAACTGGAGTAAATCAAGCTTAAGTGTACGGTAGGATCATTAGTAAAGTATCATGCATGCCATCACAATGTTTAGCCAAAATGTGAGCAAGAAATGCTACCACTTGTAAAAGGAATGTCCTACTTTACTTTCAGCATATGTTGAAGATGTGGCACGATGCATTGATCAAAGCAAGAGACTAATTATCGTTCTGACCCCAAACTATGTCATCAGGAGAGGTTGGAGTATCTTTGAACTGGAAAACAGACTGCGCAATATGTTAGTCACGGGTGAAATTAAAGTGATACTCATCGAATGCAGTGAACTACGGGGAATTATAAACTATCAGGAGATCGAGGCTCTCAAAGACACGATCAAACTACTCACGGTGATCAAATGGAATGGACCCAAGTGCAACAAACTGGATTCCAAGTTCTGGAAACGTTTACAGTATGAGATGCCCTTTAAGAGGATAGAGCCGATCTCCAACGAGCAGGTTTTGGATGCGAGTGAGCAGGGCCCGTTTGGGGAACTGCAGACTGTGTCTGCCATCTCCATGGCAGCAGCGACCTCCACTGCTCTGGCCACCGCCCATCCGGACCTGCGCTCCACCTTCCACAACACCTACCACACGCAGATGCGGCACAAGCATTACTATCGGAGCTACGAGTACGACGTACCTCCCACTAGCGGCATCATGCCCTTTACCTCACTGGGTAATCAACACACATACTGCAACATCCCCATGACACTCATCAATGGCCAGAGGCCCCACAACAAAACAAACAAGGAGCAAACTCCGGATGAGGTTCACACAAACAGTGCAGTTTTACCACTTCTGCCAAGGGAGACCAGTGTGTCCAGTATCATTTGGTAACAACTAATGGGGAAGTTTGATCCTCATCAGGTTACACAGTCTGGTGCCTGGGACCATGGCCTTGACTGCTGCTGTTATACAAAAAAGAAATATGAAAACACAGGGTCTTGTAGATAAATAATTTGTAACATCAGAGTCTTCCTGTTCTATTCTTGCCTCTCACTATTACATTTCTGATTGTTTTCTATGTTCTATGTTATTAGAACTGATATTGGAATTTTTAAGAGGACCGGCAAGCATATCCATGTCACATAAAGAAAAAAAATAGACATGCTTTTTTCATTATTGATGTAGATGGAAATGGCTTGGTTTTGACATTTTACTGGGATGCCTTTGCAAGGTTGTGTGATAAAATGTGAGGTTTTTTTTTCCAGTTTTCATTCCAGATAAAGGGTCATTAACTTGACACAGTCAAGTTTCCTGAAATGTGATTTGCTGAGGGTGTGTGCATTATTACATTACTTATTAAGTCGTAGACATTATATATCAAAGACACTGAACTCTAAAGTGTATATGGTAGGTGATGTTCTTACTTCAGTATCCGAACAGGCCAGTCTGAAGTACACCTTCATTCACAGATACTCACTGAAAGGACATACTGATAATTATTGCTGATGAAAATTTATTAAGTAGAAGCTTAAGAGATGAAGTAGATATAGTCCTAGCGCAAACCATTGAAAGTCTCAAGATAATCATATTTTCTTAATAAATTCCTATTATACTTTCAGATATCTATCATGACTAGTGTTTAAAAAAGGATCTACTGGCAAAATGAGCTCATAATAATGACTAACATAGAAGACATGATACAACTATTTAGGAGGAAAATTATGCCCTTGTACAAGAGTAAATTAACCTTCCAAAACATTTATTGTGCAAAGTTACATTGCACTTTTCACAGGAAAATGCACTTGATGAAAGCTTTTTAACTTCGGCATCAGTGCTCAATGCCCAGGAAAAAAATGAGAAAAAGTATAGTAAATACCTATTTTTTGCTTAAAAGCTTTGTCTAAAGATGGTCAGGGCCATTTCTACCTCTAAAATAATAAATGGTATTACAGAAGAAGAAAACTTGATTTTTTTTTTAATGTTTTTGCTACAGCTGTTACTGTTAATTTTTAAGTAGTCATATTACTCTGAGAATGAGAGCAACATCTTTTTACTGTGTTTCCACACGGCAAAATATTTGGCCTTAGTTTTCATTTTATTTCTTTGTGGGTCAGTGTGATAGTATGTTTAATTCCTCAATTCACGGTATACATCATTTTGTTACATGGAGTCCACGAGCAACATCCCACTGGCTTGTTCAGTGTTTTTAAATTAAAACTATTTTTTGCCAAATGTTGTTGTCAACTTCATTCGTTCCCCACAGATAGATTTCTGTCCTTGGTGAAAAGGTTCCTGCAGAGGGTTGGAATGTTTTAATTTGTTTCATGTTTATGACTTGTTGTTTTAATTTATCATCAAAAGAAACAATATATTTGTCACCGCAGCATTTTTGTTTATTGTGTCTTCACAGTCTAAATACCAAAAAGCATGGTAATGTCCTCTCATCGCATGCTCTCTTTATGCTGGGCTCTGTTCTTCACAATCTCAGCATGCATTCCTTGATATAGACAATCAGTAGCTCTTAATAATTCTTCTGGTGACACAAAGTTGGTAATTAGAATTGGGTTTGCCAGCAATGATATTTGTAGCAAAATCAGATTCCTATTTGGAGAAAGGAATGTGAACATGTGTACGGTTCAACCCAAAAGACTCCATGGTGAAAGAGATACATTCTTCAACTTTTTGAATTTATAATATAAAAATGAAACAGCTCCATTTGTTCCGCATAACTAGCATGTCACGATTGCTTATCTATTTGAAAAGTAAAGACACACAGATTGCAATGATTCCAACAAGATTCCTATTTCATTTTCCCATTATTTTTATTTTCTTCTGTTATTACCCCTTCATTCAATGCAGCATCTGAATACTAAAGGAATGTCTTTTCTCTAACATTGTAGATAATATCTGGTTGAGTGTGGTAGAAGGCTCATTCAGTGTACCATGCAAGGAACGTTGAACTCAGCATGCATCTTGTTTGTTGGGGGATAACCTGCATAGGGGACCATTGATATACATTCCTGCAGAATACATTAAGATGAGATGATACTCAATTGGAGAAGGCCTCATTTTCTTCAAGGAATTTGGCCCTGGAGATTGACATATAAAATATGAATGATGGTTGGACACATGCCGAGACAAGAGGTTCCAGGACAGAGTAGAAACATGCACACGGGTGTAAAGAAAAATGTTTAAAGTGAAAACTCCTTGGATGATTAAAGATGTAGAGATTAACATTTAACACGAAAAGGGGAATTACGATAACCCTCAGGTTCACAGTTCCAAGCTGAATCCAAAAAGTACAGAGG
This sequence comes from Leucoraja erinaceus, assembly GCF_028641065.1. Classification (NCBI taxonomy): domain Eukaryota; kingdom Metazoa; phylum Chordata; class Chondrichthyes; order Rajiformes; family Rajidae; genus Leucoraja; species Leucoraja erinaceus. The sequence goes on along the minus strand of NC_073389.1, from coordinate 15,669,570 downwards.
AAAACTGGAGAAGGAAATAAAGATTGGCAAAGAGAGTATATAGATGTATATACATTTGTTCTTTTTACAAATACCAAATTGGCAGAAGATCAGTCCATTTAGGAATCTCTGAGTTTTATTTTGAAGATTGTGGTGGCGAACTAGTACTCTGAAACTGTCTGCAGTAAAAAAAATAGGTAATTGCCAAAGCAAGCCTGAATGAGGAAGTACAGAAATTGACAGGAATGAAAATGAACAGGAGATGGTGCTCAAGATTTATTCACACCCTAATGGAAAGTATCTTATTTTGGTAAAGGGAGTTCAAAAGACTGGCAATAATCTTGCAATCCCCTTAACATATCATAATCAGATCAGATGAATGAAGCCATATGCATTACAGATTGCTCAAAAAATTGTATTTGGAAAATCCCAACCATTACAGACTAGTTAGCCTGATAGTGCTGGCCACATTTTAAAGATTACTCTGGGTCAAAATAACCACTTGGAAAAACATGAGTAAGTGACTGAAAGTTAGCAGCAATTTCTGTTCTTTAGAAGGTTGATGGGGGACGTTATTGAAACTTACAAAATAATGAAAGGCATAGAGTGGATGTGGAGAGGATGTTTCCACTGGCGAGAGTGTCTAGGACCAGAGGTCATAGCCTTAGAATTTAATAGTGCTCTTTTAAAAAAGATGTAAAGAGGAATTTCTTTAGTTAGAGGGTAGTTAATCTGTGGAACTCATTGCCACAGAGGGCTGTGGAGACCAAGTCAGTGGATATTTTTAAGGCAGAGACAGTAAAGTTCTTGATTAGAACGGGTGTCAAGGCTTATGGGGAGAAGGCAGGATAATGGGATTAGGTGGCAGAGATCAGCCATGATTGAATGGTGGAGTAGACTCGATAGGCCAAATGGCCTAATTTTATTCCTATAACTTGTGAACGTGAAATCTGTAAGAGAAACTTGCATTTGTGTACACAGAGGATAATATGAACGGTTGCAGAATTCATAAAGGTGAAGAGAGCAATAGACTTCGGGAGGATGTTGAAGGACTTGGTGGAAAGAGCAGCTAGATTTAAAGGCAACAATAGGTAGTCATTCATTTTGGCAGAAATAATGATTAAGGGTCATATTTAATGGTATAATTTTTAATGAGCACAGGAACAGAGGTTGTCTTCCGCGTTGTCTGGTTAAATGTTAAAGAAGCATTTCAGATGCTTGACTTCATGAAGAGAAGCATAACATGAAAGCAAGGGAATTGAGTCAAATTTTAGAAATCATTATTTCGGCAATGTCTGCAGAATTCTGTCTGTGATGCCCATACATTGGAAAGGTTGTCAAGGACTTGGTAATGATCCAGAGGACATATGCTCGAACATTACAGGGGATCCAAAACCAACCATGAGGAGTGACTTGGGAAAACTGGAATAAAAATGTAATACTCATCCTGACCTGCTGACAATATCAGTTTTGTTTTATTTCAGATTTTCAGCATCCTCAATATTTTGCTTTTCCATGAGAGAATTGGGAATGGAGTTCAGTAGATTGATGGAGTTTTGAAAAGTTTTGATGGAGTAGGTAAGGAGAAACTGTTTCTAGTGGGAGAAAGGACAATAACAATGGAATATAGATTGTAGGCAAAGAGAACTATACTTGACATGAGGGAACAATACCTCTAGGTATTGAGCATTTGACGATACTGTCATAAAGCCAGATGTGACAATAACTTCACAAACAGAACTGGATAAAAAAAATGTGCAAGCATGTGAGGAGACATTGAATTTGAGAATTTTCTTTCTGAGGAGACTATTATGAGGGGAATACAGAAAAGTACATTCAGCACAAGAGCATTAATGTGATAACGACCATATTTTGTAACATATTAGTTGTACTATTTAGTTGTATTATTTTCTTTCCCCGTTCTACCATCTTAAATTGTTTGTATTAGTAGCATCCATATATGAGCAAAAGCTCGGTACCTATAACTTATACTTGTTCATGAATCATTAAAATAAATCAAAAATGAAAAATATTGTATCAGGTATGCCACATGGATTAAATATCATGATTTGATGATTTAATAGTACTGATTTTTCTTTTACCAAATTAAAATAAAGATGATGCTGTAAAATCCAGTGTAAAGATGACATTGTTTCAAAATAAGCATTCAGGATTTCCGTCCTACCTGAATTAAAGATTGAGTTAAGGCCCACAAAATAGATCAGTCTTACTGTGCTTGTTTTTGTCAATGGAATATAATGTTTGCATCACATTGATGCGTGAACTCCATTGTATCTCTGGTTTAAGGACTTTGGTTGGGAGTAATTGAGATCTGAGAGTAGTATAAACCACTATCCAATAAGGCTGTTTGACTCTCTTATTTCTTGCCAAGAGCTGTAACACAATTGCAGTCAGTTCACCATTATTCAATTAGTTTTACAAGAATAGGAAACCTACCAAGTCTGCGAGAATGTCTTTAGTTCTTTGTTTATATTGGTAGGATCTAATAAGGCAACCAATATTTTATCAGCATTTTAAAACTATCAACACCATTCCCAAAGTGGTGCTGCATTTAATTATTGTGGAACAGCTGCACTTACAGTGTTGGTTCACCACTTTCTTAGTAAAAACAGGTTAAAATCAGAACATAGACTGCAATGGTAGCAAACAAATCAACATTATTGTTGTGGATTATTGAAAAGTATATGCATAGATATACAGTTTGTACACCAGACTTTTTGGTGGATACTTCCAGATTGTACCAGCTACTTACATCTGGTTAAAAATGCCACTTTTAATTGTAAGCTATTTGCCCAGGATGTGGAGATGCTAGCCAGCCAGTACTAGAGGTTTAAGACATGAACATCAAGTTTGTCATTCATCCAGTTAAGTTATGACCCTAAAACACAAACAAGTTTTCACAATTGGTGACGTTTATATTTATTTCACATGATCATGTAAGCTAAGATTAGAGGTATTTAACACAACAAAAAGTAAAATAATTATTCAAGATCTGACATTTATTTAATCAAATTGACAGGTATCTGCCTTTTTTAATTGTGTTTTTACAATCCTACACTGCCATGACCACAGTTATTTACCCCAATATGATACATATCCTTTTTGTATATCCTGCTAACTTTAGTGTTGCCTTATGGCATTCCAAAGGAGACTGGTTAGCCTTTGTGAAGGCATGTTATTCCTACCTAAAAGTTAGTAGACTCGGTTTCAAACTTTTTACAACTTTTATAAGTTGCAGCTAATATACATAACATCAAGTTGAGTAACAGGACATTTTGAAAAAAATGGCTTCTAGTGTTATCACACTTATGGTGTAGAGTGAACACATTATTTACTCCAAAGCCTGAGTAAAGATTTTCTTACTGTTAATACACAAGCTCTTGACGAAAATGCTCAGCATATAAGCTACACGCCTCGTAGCAAATGTTACACCGTTTTGCTTTCCTATCTCACTCTTATACAATCATGAAACACTATTCACTTAAATGAATGCTGCACAGTTAGCAATAGAGTTGTGGATTTTGTAATGTTGATTGTACTTGCCTTAACTTTGCAAAAAACAAAAAGATGTTGAAAAGAAAAGCATAGGCAAGTTTGGTACAGGATATTTTTCATAATTCATGGAAAAATAAAGCCACAGCATATTTCACAAGACTTCTTGCAAACCATGTCACGAGCACATATTGCCCTGGGTTTGTTAAAGCACAAGCTGTACTTTGTCTAGAGTTGAATACCTTTGGTGTAATTTTTGCTTTAGTTAAAAACAAAATGTTGAATGTGGAAAAAAAAAACTTTATTACTTGCATATGAATATTTTTGTATCTGAAGGAGGTTAAGCTACCTGCTTTATCACATGTATCTTTCAGAGAAAATAAACAGGGTATGTGTTCAATTTGTAAATGTTTTCTTCTGGGGTCACTCTTAACTGGAAATTGCAAGATAATGATAAATCAATTTTTTTGTGAACTCAATGAACAATAAAATAGTATAGATAAATATAGCTGATTATTCACCATTTTTATTTCTAATAGTAATGAATGGTTAACTGTTATTTAAGATTACAGATTATTCTGAATGATCAATGCTGTGTTCTATATTTCTGCCGTTACAAATAAAATTTCCCAGCTTTGTTTCCATGCATCATTATTCAAATAAAACAGCTCCACGGCAATCAAAATAACGACGTTTTTTTTCTCTCATTTTCATCCTTCACCTTGTAAAGTTCTTAAGAAACGAAAATCGTCTCGGCACTGTTGGTTATTCTTTTGACTTGTTTTGGGGGGTGTAGACCACCACGAGAGCGACGAGATTAAAAAAAAGAGTGTTTTGTCAAAGTCAAATCCTTCAATGAGACTGATGGACGACTTGATTAACCATCAGCAGTGAGTTGATTTTACTTGCACAAGGAGAGCATGTCACAGTCAAAGGCTGCGATCACAACTCTAAAATTAAGTCGGTACAGCAGAGCATTTATACACCAAAAAGATAATTACCAAGGAAGTACAAGGGTGAGGTAGATTGATATGTTAGTTACCGTATCTATACTTTACATTACACAAATGCTGCAGACTTCTTGGCTCCATATGCAACATAGTGCAAAGGTAAGATACTTAATGTTAACAACCGATACTCGACTGTGACTTCCCTGTTCCGAATGCAACAAGATACAAAGGTAACGTCAATGAAGATTTTAATGGCCAGTCTGCGAGAACCGGGGCGAAGTGGAGATAGGCATTCAATCTGGGCATCTTCGGGACCACGTGCAATGGAACACAAAGATGAGGGAACGATGTGTTAATGGTTTGTGTGTCAGGGCCGGGGCATAGTGGCGAGAGCGATGGGCATTGGAACTCACAGCAAAACCCAAGAGAAGCAGCAGAGGGCGCAGCAGTGTTGGAAATGGTCTTGTGACGTGGAAGCCGTTTGCTGGTGACTTTATTAAATGTATTTAATAAATAAAGCACCTTCCACAGTTTCTGTCAGGGACTTTTAACGCACACGGTTTTAAATTGACAAGAATTGGAACAGCTTTTTCCATGGATATTTCATCAATCTTTCTCACTCAACTAGGATGCATCAAAAAGCACCGGTCTGTCACTGAGCTCATTGACATCCATCACTTACTGTATGTTGCTGTCAAGTTGAAGCTTGGCTCTGGTGCTGTGATGGGCTGGTGCTCTTGCACTTGATTGAGAGCCGATTGAATAAGGGACTGAAGGCTGCCCAGGATGGTCTGAAGCTAACGTTGACAGAAAGTAATAAGCTCACAGGTAAGGCAGATAAATGTTTTATTAATAACTTGCTCTTCAGAAATCTTTTGCGGCCAAAACCAGAATTCTGACTCTCCATTTGAAATTTGAACAGTACTTAAAGATTAAAGGAGATGTGCGGGGCAGTTTTTTTCCACACAGTGGGTGTCTGGAACACCCTGCCAGGGGTAGTGGTGGAGACAGACACAGCAATTGGCATTTAAGAGGCTTTTCGATAGGCACAAGGATATGCAGAGAATGGAAGAAAATGGATCATGTACAAGCAGATGAGATTAGTTGATCTTGGCGATATGTTTGGTACAGACATTGTGGGCTGTACTGTTTTGTTTAAAGATACTGCATGAAAAGAGGCCCTTTGGCTCATCGAGTCCAGGCCACACTAGTTCTATATTATCCCACTTTTCTTATTCTACAATTGAAACGTGTGATTTCAGGCCATTTTTGTATTGCAGCCTTAAACCCTGTAATAAATGTGTTACTACTATAATTTTACTAATGGGAGAGTCACATACAAGGGAGACACAGCTGCAAAATAAGAGGGCACCCATTTAAGACTGAGATGTGCGTACGTTTCTTCTCACAGAGGATAGTGAATCTTTGGCACTCTCTGCTGTCGAGAGTAATGAGCCAGATCATCAGACATGTTTCCACTGGAGAAGGATAAATGTTTCAAACATCAAGGAATCTAGTGTTCTGAGGAGCTGGCACAGGAGTTATGGCGAGCATTGACTAGCCATGATCAAACTGAATAGCAGGCTAGGTTTGAGGGACCTGGGTCCCTATTTCTGCTACTTTCTTGAGCTCTACTGTGTATGTTACACCTTTGCTGCTTTTCAGTGGGAGATGAGTGCGGGGGTTTTAAGCTTGTCTCTCACACTTTAACATCTGACAGAAAGAATGTTTTCAACTTAAACCATTTACACCAAGCAAATTAATATATATATTTTTTTCTAACAACTGCCTAGTCTGAGAAGCCACGATGCATAGGTACATTCTACTTATTGATGAGATGTGCCATTCTGAAATTTGCATAGCTGGCAGTAAGCCAGTTATACCTGGTGCTGGTTATTGTACCACCTTAACATGGACAATCTATGGAGATCTACAATGCTCTTTCCGTCCCTATTCAACTCACTCCTCCTGACACCTGAACAAAACCTTCAAAACCACCACATATTTATTGGAAAGGTACAGAGGAAAATAAATAATTTAGTTTAATTTAGTATCATTTGGTTTGGTTTAGTTTAGTTTAAAGTAGTTTCGTTTAGAGATACAAACTTAGAGATGTGGAAACTGGCCCTTCAGCCCATCACGTCCGTGCTGACCAATGATCACCCATACACTAGTTCTATGTCCTACACACTAGAGACAATTCACAATTTTACCTAAAGCCATTTAAGCTACAAACTGGAACACCCAGAGGAAACCCACTCAGTCACAGGGAGAATTTGCAAATTCCGTATAGACGGCACCCATAGTCAGGATCGAACTGTGGTCTCTGGTGCTGTGAGGCAGCAACAATACAGCTGTGCCACTGTGTCGCCTGGAAGTTAATTTCTCAATTACATTCCAAATAGCAATTTCAGAAATACTAATCCCATTTTAGTGTTGTGTTATGTGAGAGAATTGTTGGATTTTCCTGCAGGGGTTTAAAATTTCTATCCATTTCTCTGCAGTCCATAGCATTAAGATGTAAAATTATGCAGAAGTGTTACAGAAGGGCTAATTGTAATCACAGGGCTGCTAATGTATCAGTCTGTTGTAGCTGGTAAGATGATCACTGTTAAGCTTCAACTCCATGCCAGAAGCTTGCATCGTAATCCAAGCTGGCACTCCAGTGCAGTACATGATGGCAGGAAGGTGGCTCAGTCTGATTGAAGTGTTGCCCCATTTGCAGACGGCATAGTTGGCCACAGCACCATCTTCCCACTTAGATGGATCACAGGACCATGCTCGACCAAAATAACTAAGCCCTTCTGATAACCGTGCTGGTATTCCTTCAGTAACATGCAAGAAGCCCAACACCATCCAATGACGAGCAACATGCTTGCCATCCTCTTAAACGTCATTCCTTACACCATCAACACTGTGCTGCAGTGTGCACCCTCTACAAAATGCACTGCCGTTATTTGCCAAGACTATACCAAGGCCAGGATAGAGTGGATGAGGGAAGGATGTTTCCACTAGTGGGAGAGTCTAGGACCAGAGGCTAAAAGCCTCAGAATAAATGGACATATCTTTTTTAGTCAGAGAGTGGTGAATCTGGAGAATTCATTGCGACAGAAGGCTGTGGAGGCCTTCAATTGATATTTTTAAGGCAGAGATGGATAGAGTATTGATTAGTATGGGGGTCGGGTTATGGGGAGAAGGCAGGAGAATGGGGTTGAGAGAGAAAGATAGATCAGCCATGATTGAATGGCGGAGTAGACTTGTTAGGCTGAATGACCTAATTCTGCTCCTCTATCGTATGAACTCACTTATGAACTTATTCCAATATCACTACTTTTAATCCATCCCACATCCCCATCACTTAGCTTGGAAACAGCATCAACCTTATATATTATTACACTCCTCTATTATGTGCCTATATCTTGTAAGATTTTTACTGAACTGCATGCAAGAAAGAAACTTCACTGGTCTGAAGAAGGGTCTCGACCTGAAACATCACCCATTCCTTCTCTCAAGAGATGCTGCCTGTCCCGCTGAGTTACTCCAGCATTTTGTGTCCATCTTCACAGTACCAATGTACATGTAATGATAAAGTAGCATTGAACCATTGAAATTCCCTTCCAAGGTTGCACATCAGCCTTACTTCTTTCCTCATCATCGCTGCGTTCAAATTTTGTAACTCCCGACAAAGCAAGACCGTGGGAGTAAATCCACCAAAAATTAAAATTAAGATAGGATTTGAAACAGCATGTCTTTTGTTAACTTATGGAAAACTTTGTTGTTTAAAAAGAAGTGTTAAAATAATCTCCTGAGGAATTGGCACTTCATACACAAAATTCAGGACCTGAAGATATGATACTCTGAGACCCATTGCAAAATAACAGATCCTGACTACGGGCGCTGTCTGTACAGAGTTTGTAATTTCTCCCTGTGACTGCAGGGCTTTCTTCTGAGTGCTCTGGTTTGTTGGCTTCCATAGTGTGTGGGGCATTGAACTAGTGTACGAGGATGGTTGGTTGGCATGGATTTGTTCGGCCGAAAGGCCTGTTTCCAGGCCATATCTCTAAACTAAACTAAACTAATAAAAATTAAAGGTTCACAAAAATGCTGGAGAAACTCAGCGGGTGCAGCAGCATCTTTGGAGCGAAGGAAATAAATAACGTTTCAGGATGAACCCCTTCTTCAGACTAATAAAAATTAATGTTTAAGAAAGAACTACAGATGCTGGAAAAATCGAAGGTAGAAAAAAAATGCTGGAGAAACTCAGCGGGTGAAGCAGCATCTATGGAAAGAGGAATTGGTGATGTTTCGGGTCAAGACCCTTCTTCAGACTAAATTAATATAGGGTTTGAAATATCATTTTTTTTTTTCACTTAAGGAATAACTTTGTTTAAAAAGAAGTATTGAAATGGTATCTCATACACATTATTTGGGATCTGAAGATATTATACTAAAAGAACCTGAGCAAAGTATCAGAATGTGTCAGGGATTAACGCAGTGAGAGCAGTTCACAGCTCCAGTTCACTCCATTTCACTGAGTCTGTCACTGTGACGGAGAAGGCTGCAAAATGGCAGATCCTGTAATGCAACAAAGAATAATTGATGCTGGATTTGAGGTTTCTGTGATAAACAGGAAAATAAGCCAATTGCAAAAACTATTGTCATTCTTACAATGTATTGACAAATGCTTTACAACAGCAAAATGGGGCCCGCTTATGTGTGACCCATGAATACAGTGTCGTGCAAAGCCCCGTAAGACACTGTATTGCCTTGCTGTAATCTGTCAGCACAATGGTGCCAGCAGCCTGAAGGTAAGATGTATTCAAGGTTCAGTCAGACCTCGGAACATATTGGCCTGGATCTCACTTGCACAGGTCTGCCAAGTATCATCTACCCACTGTCACCATCTGGGCCTCACCTGATCTGGATGCATGGGCTCACACTTTCATGCCATTAACCCTTTCTGCAGTGCCCAGAAACACTTGAAAACTATGAAAAATAAACCACCATTTTTTTAAAAAAGTGATTTGTCTTGGGAGGGAAAGAAATGAACAGACATTAAAAAAATCTAATAATTATCTGTACTTTGTTTTTAATTATTTAAGATACTCGTCGTATCCATAGATGCCTTCTCTGCAACAGCCCTCACGCATTCCCACATCTTGATATGGTCCTGAGATGGGTGTTATCTGATGGGATCCAACACCCAAATCACCAGCAGTGGAGGCAGCAGGACTTCACTTGCATTCTTCTTTTCTGAAAGAAAATTTGGATTTGGAGCTCAGTTTGGATCCCATGTGATCTAACCTTCTGGAACAGCCCAATTTGTGTTTTACTAAGTGGGTCATGAACCAAATCTAAAATATGTATTCAAGGTGGATTTCTAAATGTGTATATTCCGAACCAACCAGGGAACAAACTATTTTAGATCTACTAATAATTTTGTTGCAGAGTGGCTCTGAGAAAGAATGACTAAGTTTAGTTTAGTTATACAGTGCGGAAACAGGCCCATTGAGTCCGCACCGACCAGCGATCCCAGCACACAAACACTATCCTACACACTAGGGAGAATTTACAATTTTACCAAGCCAATTAGCCTACAAACCTGTACGTCTTTGGAGTGTGGAAGGAAACCAGAGCTCCCGGAGAAAACCCACGCAGGTCAGCATAAGAACGTACAGACTTCATAGAGTGATATGATATGATATTACGACATTTTCTTCTGAGTTCAAACAGGATGTAGTATGAAGCTAAGGTTCTCAACCAAAACAATGCAAAGTATGAAGGTATGATGGGTAAGTTTGCTCTAGTAGACTGGACTAGAATCAGCACATCATATAACATGGAAACAGGCTCCACAGCCCTCAGAATACATGCTAATCTCAACCACCCATTTACATTAATCCTGGATTTAGTAGGAACCTGAGGGGTAACTTTTTTGACACAAAGGGTGGTAAGTGCATGGATTGAGCTGCCAGAGGAGGTAGTTGAGGCAAGTACTATCATAATATTTAAGGAAAATTTGGACGGGGACATGATTGGATTGTTTTAGAGGGTTATGGGCTACGTGCAGACAGGTGGGACTAGTGTAGATGGGGCATGTTAGTTGGCGTGGGCAAGATGGGTCAAAGGGCCTGTTTCCGTGCTGTATGACTCTATACAATCAGACATTGTTTAATGAGATAATATATGATCAGTGATTAATGATAGTCTCAAATCTAAGAAGAAAGTTTGCAAAGTTAAATGAAAAAATAATAAGCCTGGAGAGTGATAGTATTTTAGAATTCAACAATGTGTTTATTTATTTATTTATTTGTTAGTTATTTATTTCGGACAGAATAAAAGAATAAAAAGCAAATGTGAAACCGCATACAAAAAACAAAACAAAAATATTTATAAAGTGTCATAAACAATATCTATAAATAAATGAAATCATATGTGTCCAAAACTTTGTATGACCAAGAAGTTAAAAAATAAGTGGAAAACTAAAAGTAGTAAGGAACATATGAACTTCTATGTTTGTAAAAAGGGAAAAAACAATCAATCAATCAATCAGTTTTATTCATCACATACACATATAAGTGCAGTGAAATTAATTTGCCTGCAGAGGTACAATCAAAAAAGGACACACAATACACAATAAAATTAAACACAAACATCCACCACAACATTCTTCGCTGTGGTGGAAGGCACATTGTACAGTCAGTCCTCCTCCATTGTTCACCCATGGTCAGAGCCATAAAACACCGTAGTCGCCACAACGGACAGCCCTATGTACAGGCCCTCTCATTGGGATGGTTGAAACTCTGACGTCGGGACGGTCAAACACATTCCGCAGATTGGAGGTCCCGAATCGGCGCTTTCCTACCGGAGGCCGTGGCTTCAGGATGTTGTAGGCAGCAGGCCAGCGGTAGGAGCTCTTCTCTGGCTGTCCACGGCAAGGGATCCCAGACTCCGGATGGTAAGTCCACGCCGTGTCCGAGGCTAGAAGCTCCACAGACCGCGGCTTCAGGATGTTATCGGCCGTGGACCGGCAGTCGGAGCTCTCTGGCGATTCCTAGCGAGGGGTCCCAGGCTCCGGACGCCGTGCCCGCGGCTAGAAGCTCTGCAGACCGTGGCTTCAGGCTGTAACAGTCCACGGGCCAGTGATCGGAGCACTCCCTTCTGGCGACCTCGGCAAGGGTTGAAAAGCCACGCTGTGCCCGCTGCAGAAACTCCGGGCCCAACTCCGGGAAAGGCTGCACCAATCCATAGTGTTAGGCCGCGAGGGAGGCGACATGGAAAAAGTTGCCTCTCCATGGAGGAGGCGACCGAAAGCGGCTCCTCCCTTACCCTCCCCTCACCACCGCCCACACAAGACACACCAAGAAACATTAAAACACACATTTAGACACATTAAAAAAAACAAAAAAGTAGAAATGACAAACACGCTGCTGGCAGGGTAGCCGACTTGCAGCGCCCCCACCGACCTATTGAGAGTTAATAATGGATCCTTTTCAAGACAGTAGAATTTAGAATGGACAATAAGGAAGTGGCAGAGGAATTAAACAAATACTTTTTATTTGGGTTCATGAAGGATGATATAAAATATTTTGCAAAAGTACTGGGAAAAAACAAAGGTCCACTGGGGCACCTGGGCGGCATGGTGGCACAGTGGTAGACCTACTGCCTTACACCACCAGAGACAAGGGTTCGACCCTGAAGATGTGTGCTGTCTACGAAGTTTGTACGTACTCCCTGTGACCTGCGTGGGTTTTCTCCGAGATCGACAGTTTCCTCCCACACTCAAAAGACGTACAGGTTTGTAGGTTAATTGGCTTGGTGTGGATGTAAAACAATTGCCCCCTGTGTGTGTAGGATAGTGTCAATGTGCAGGGATCACTGGTTGGCACAGACGTGGTGGGCCGAAGGGCCTGTATCTCTAAACTAAATAATAATGATAAGAAGTAATAACTTTATTTTTCAAAAGTTATTTTTTAATAACTTTTCATACAATTGAATGCAACCCAAAGTGCTTTCCACAAAAAAACACAGGTCTACAGAAAAATACAATTTAAAACAGTAAGGACAAAGGGTTATATAAAAGCACAGATTTATATAAAAATATAAAATATAAAATTGAGAGTGTATAAGGACAAACGAAGTAAAGACAGTTAGAAGCTTGATTAAAAAGATAGGTTTTGAGCTGCCGTTTAAAAATGTCAACTGAGTGGGCCTGGGTTGGGTATTACACGGCTTGGGGGCGTAATTGAAAAAGGTTGCTTCACCAATTTTCTTATTGCTGCGGCATCGAGTGGCTAACAGGCCGACATCAGAAGACCTGAACACTCGAGTAGGGGAATAGGGAAGGAGGAACTCTGTAAAATATGCTGCTCCTAAGCCATTTTCGGGCTTGAAAGAGAAGAAGGAGGACTTCATAGTCTCTCCTGGATCTCACAGGGAGCCAATAAAGGGAGTATAATACTGGGGTAATATGTTCCCTTTTCTTGATACTAGTTAAAAGCCAGGCTGCGGCATTTTGAATGAGCTGTAACTTGTTTGGGGATTTTGAAGACAGACTGGTAAATCAGGCATTACATATGAAAGCATGTATGAGTTTTTTACAGTCATGTTGAGTTAAGAAAGGCCGTACTTTAGCAACATTTCTGTGGTGATAGATGGCACACTTTGTAGGGATGTTACAACATATTGAGATGTGAAAAATCAAGCTTGTAATTAGCATCTTGTTCCCTATTGCTTTTCCATTAACTTAACACAAAAGCTGTGATTGAGGACAGTCAATTGACATAAAAGCCCATAACTTTCTTAAAAATTAAGAGAACTGAATGAATTTTTCAGGTATTATAGATTGAAGTATTCTAAAACAAATATGATACATCTTACTTGGACTACCTGAAATTAAAGTATATAATTAGTTACATACCTAATTAAGTAGCTAATTACAAAATTAACCATTGTGACGGAAATAGTATTAAACACCCAGACTGCCTTGAAAATTCAAAAATGTGATATTCTCAAGATCAGAATTTTAATATTATTGTATTATATGCTGTAAGCCCGTAACAGACAGGTAAAGAATTTACAATTTCTAGCAAAAGACCAAGTCTTCATGGAGAAGATCAGCTGCTAGCTGGTACATTGGCATATCATAATCAGTAGCATCATCATAATCCTCAGACTGCAACCAATAAGCAACTCTGTACATCTTGTTTTTCCTCAACTTTTCAATTTTGGCATTGTAAACTACAAGTTTTTGTTCTTCAAACCACGCATGACATGCTTTTCTGCCCACTACTTTCCCATTCAGACCGGCTTTTTCCAAACGAGGTATACAAGTACAAAAAGTGTCCATTTTTAAGATCCCACTTAGACTCGGGCATGATAGAGAAATTCACTACAAGGTGAGCTCTAGCTATGCCAGGGCATTTGGATTGACAATTTTGCATTTCTTCTTCGGAGGCATCTGAAAAATGTAAAAAAAAAACACTGAGCAGCATTAAGTAGAAACAAGTTTTTATTTGCAGTTTTATTAGAAAAAAGTAGAAATGATTTTGTTCAACAAAATGCCTAACACAAGTTAAACGTTAAAACAAATAGTAAATACCCAACAAAAAAAATCATATTCATCAGTGTCATCAAATCTATTCATCTAAATTAAATTACTAGATCTAAACATCTATCCCATTCTTAAGAAAAGGCTAAAAATACTTTTTTAAATAGCCAAAATATCCAGATAACAAACTGATCCCATTTACACAAGAACTCATAATATTACATAAATTTAAAATCTCATGAATTTCTATGCAAAATCGAAGGAATTGAATGTTTAATTCCCATAAATTTTACTCTGTTGGTTTATAACACTGCAGCAGGCAAGGGCCGTTTTACACAGACATGTGTTCAAAATCCACAAACATCCACTCTCAAGATAATCAAAATAATTATTTTTTTGCACAATCTGTCAAAAGAACATCTAAATAATCTATATTTTGTGTAATTGTTTATCCATGATCAATATTTTCATACTAAATATCTGACTAAAAACTATGTACTGTGGAAGTTTTTAGTCAGATATTTAGTATGAAAATATTGATCATGGATAGACAATAACAATAACACAAAATATAGATAATTTAGATGTTCTTAAGTCATGATTGTGCAAAAATTAATGAATTTGATTTTCTTGAGAGTGGATGTTTGTGGATTATGATACATAGATCTGATTGTGGCCACCGCCACGTTTTTGCACACACTCACAGCCGACAGGCAGGACACGGCTGATATCGGGGCCTAAATAACATATTACGCATCATCAAATTAAAATGAAATGATATCAAAAACTAGAGAAGATGTTAAATAAACGTCCTACAGTACATACCTTTTGTTTTACCGTGAACTTGCGATTTTGAAGGCGTTAAGTTGGGCCCGACTTTCATCCGGCGATTCAATAGTCAAGCAACGTTCCTTTTTTTAAATCACGAACAGGATCACAGAACAAAATTTCATCATAAGCTTGTCGTACGAGGAAATCCATCCCTTGCATTTTACTCACCCCCCCCCCACAGCCTCTCGAGTCGCACGCACAGGCAGTGGGCAAATCTAGAGCGCATCTGATGGCAGGAATTTGTAATGACGCCACACTTTGTTACCTTATTTATGTGAGATTTAAAATTAAGATCATTGTCAACTTTTACCCCCAGGCTTGTGACTTCTTGTTTGACATAGGCACTCAAATTTCCCAGTTTACCGAGTAACATCTCTCTCTTTGGCTTTGCTCCTACTATTAAAATTTCTGTCTCCTCATCGTTTCTTAATGGAAAATAGGCAGGAGGTCAAAGAACTTAAAGCATTTGCATCAGTGGGTTCAATAGAGATGTATAACTGAGTGCCATCGGAAAAACTAAACTAAACTAAATCGTGCAAGTGAGGAAATGGAAGAATTATGTTTTTTATTAATACAAATTATAATTGAGAAAAATGAAAACCACTAAGGACTGATCTTCATTTTGAAAAGAGTAACAGTAGACGTGGTCCATATCTCATCTTCCAAAATTGTATGCATTCTCAATGGTTCCTGCAGATTTGAAGGAATCAACTATGGCCCTACGATTTGAGAAAGAAAGGACTGAGAAAACTGGAATCTACCAACCTGTTAGTCTAATATTAGTAGTGAGAAAACACTGGAATTAATAATAAAGGATGTAACATCAAAACATCTAGAAAATGTGAACATTGATTGAGCAGAGATTATGTAGATTCATTACAGGGAAACAATTTGACAAATCTGTAGCTATTTTTGAAGATGATTCAAATATGTGGGAAATCAAGAGACGTTTTGTCCTTAGATTTTCAGGAGGCTTTCATTAAGGTTCTACATAAGAGGTGGTGAGAAATGGAGAGAACACATGGAATTGGGGAGTGTTATACTGGTGTGAAATGGGAATTGATTACAGATTTTTAGAAATGAGGTACAAACAAGTTGACAGGCTGGAGTTGGCCCCAAAATACCCATATCTTGGCAGTGTAGAGCGTGTAATATTTCTAAGTTTGCTGATGATATGTGTTGTGGCGTTAGGGATTGATACCAAATCAACAATGACCACACCGACACTCGCAATAGGGTGGACTCACGTGATATGGTTTATTTATAGTGACAAGAAGGTCCAGGTCTATATGGGGGCACCGTCATCACTGCACATGTGAGGAGACGCTGGCAATCTTGGGCAGCTCAATCTTAATCTCGAAGGAGGAGGCATAGTGATCTCAGCCTTACCCCTGCAGTTAACCCATGCCTCACTAGGAGGTGCTGGCAGTCTCAGGCTTATCCTGGCAGCTCAGTCTTTGCATGTGTGTGTGGGCACTGTTCCTCATCTCAAGGTAGGTAAGCCACTCAGTCATGGCCTCAGAGGAGGCTCTGATTGTCTAGGGATTGTCCCAGCAGCTTAGGAATGACCATACAGTGGAATTGGTGGTCTTGGGTATTTCCCCTGTGGCTTTGTGCAAAAGGGAAATACAACTAACTGGAACGCCTGGGTTTATAAGAAGCATGGTGGCGAGGTTCTGGTAGGCCAATCCATTATCAGATAAATGGACAAAGCTAACGCATCTTTGGCTGTGGCCCTATTTCAATAATGTGGGAGACTGGCCTCTCTTGAACACAAGTAGTAACATGGATGCAAAGAGGCTGCAACGGGATAGAGACAAACTGAATGAGTGGCCACTCCTGGGATAGATGAAATATAATATTGGCCTTTCGTGCATGAGGAATTGAGAACAAGAGTAAAAGTGTCTTATTATAAAGGATCTTGTTCGGAATACACTTCAGATATTATCCATCCACCAAACCAAGCTGAAACTTGAGTTGTCACTGTCTTATCAAAATGTGCTCTGGTTTCATATCAAATCACATTTAACTCATGGACTAAGCTGAGAGTGGTCACAGTGGCACAGCGGGTAGAACTGCTGCCTCACAGCGCCAGAGACCTGGGCTCAATCCTGACCTTGGGTGTCTCTTTGCACGTTCTCCCTGTGACCATGTGGGTTTTCTCTGAGTGCTTAGCTTCCCTTCCCCCCCCCC
The DNA here is from genome assembly GCF_028641065.1 of Leucoraja erinaceus. NCBI lineage: Eukaryota > Metazoa > Chordata > Chondrichthyes > Rajiformes > Rajidae > Leucoraja > Leucoraja erinaceus. The sequence continues at coordinate 15,652,554 of NC_073389.1, read as the reverse complement.
CCCCCCCCACATCCCCAAAGACATGCAAGTTTTTAGGTTAACTGGCCTCTCAAATTGTCCATGGAGTGGATGATAAGTGGGATAACATAGAATAAGTGTGAACGTGTGATTGATGGTCACCATGGACTCGGTGGGCCGAAGGGCCTGTTTATATGATGTATCTCTAAGCATAAGCAAGTCTCTCTTTATCCCACAGTGCAATCTGCCAGCCTTTACCTCCTGGATGCCAATTCCCCAGACAGTTAGTTCTTGCCCCAGAACCAACCTCCCGCTCCCTCACCTTCAAACTAATCATTCTGATGCCTGTAGTTGAAGGTAGTATTCATTTGTGACCCACGTCATCTGCTGAGGGATTAATTACCTCGAGTTGCTCCTCTTACCAGATGTCAAAGCTGAGTCAATGATGATCTTACTAATCCTGTCTGTTTAGCTTTCCCAAATGACAAGGCAGCTTGTCGAAAAGACAAAGAGGGAAGGTTTTTTTCGTGCTAAGCCATTCTACACAAACGTCTTGCTGCCAAGACTGCAAGGAGGAAGAAATACATGCTATTAAGTGATTGAAGATCCAATAATTGAAATCACTGATCCTCTCAATAACTCCGATTTGCCACAACCCATATCTCAATCTGGGCCCAACAAAATACTTTATTTAACCACCCAGTTCCAACCAAGGACTCTGAGAATAAATAAATGTGATTTCTGTAGATTTACCCTGCTTTTAGCTCTGGTTGTAATAAATGTGTACTTTCCGTACTGAACTGTGGATCTTCCATTGACTTTCCTAACCCGTCCCTGCACCAACTAGAGAAAAGTCCTCTCCCCCCCATCTACGTCATTGGAGACCTTTGAACTATATTTAATCGGACTTTAATGGGCTTTATCTTGGACTAAAGGTTATACCCTTTATCCTGTATCTGTACACTATGGACGACTTAATTGTAATTCATGTTTAGTCTTTTCGCTGACTGGATAGCAAGCAACAAAAAAGGTTTTCACTGTACCTCGGTCGGTACAGATAACAATAATAGAGTGAACTAAACTAAACTAAACCTCCAGCAACCGTCAGTCAGTGTTAAGAGGACGATTTTACGAGGATGTTGCCAGGACTAGAGGGCCTGCGAGGTTGAGTAGGTTAGGACTCTATTCCTTGGAGTGCAGAAGAATGAGGGAATGAATCTTATAGAGGTGTACAAAACCATGAGAAGAATAGATCGGGTAGACGCACAGTCTCATGCCCAGAGTAGGGGAATCGAGAACCAGAGGACATGGGTTTAAGGTGAGGTGGGAAAGATCCTAGGATACCAATCCTATCCTAGTCATTGAGGGGGTAGAATCCCTTGAGCACCTTGTGGACATAGTTGAGGCCTGCAAAGCAATGTCCAGTGAGTAACATTTTCTTATTATGTTGTGGAAATGCTTTCATTGCACGATTAAAATATAAATGAACATTCAGCATCAAGGATGCAATATCAATTGAACAATAATGATGCTGTACAGACACAATTGAATTCGCCTCCTGATGACACCAGTTACCTTTTTCCTTTCCATTAAAGCCAATTGAAAATTAAATTGCATGACAATTGAAACGGGTGGCTTCTCCAACACTGCAACTTTCCTGCTGGAAAAATTAGTGTTAAAGCCCTGTCCCATTGTACGAGTTCATTCAAAGAGTTCTCCCGAGTTTGCCCTGATTCGAACTCAGAGATTTACGGTAATAGCCGCTCGTAGGTACTCGGGGCTCTCGTGGACATTTTTCAACGTGTTGAAAAATCTTCACAAGCCTTCCTGAGCTTACCACGTTTCCCAAGTACCTGCCGTTAGCATTACAAGCCGCTAAGAGGCGTCCCCGAGCTCTGACGTACTCGCTACATATATTCTACGTGCTTCCACGAGTTTGATTTTTTTTTAAACTCGGGAGAGCACTTGAATGAAGTTGTACAGTGGGACAGGGATTTTAATTTTTCTCCATGCTTGACTTTTAGCTTTTAGGCCCCACATGCTGAAATAGCATCATGGTATATAAGGATCTGCCCACCTCGATCCACTATTGCAATGGTCACTGCAACTTTACCCACCCCACAGCTGGGGCCAATTGCTGAGCTGCTGCCAGGTGCAGCGAAGTCAGCTATGAGCCCCTTTAGTCCTTCTGACAGAGGGTGGAAGTTGCATCCATTATCTGCATGGTTCTAAGTGCAAGTGCATTATGAGTGTATGTGGAAGACTTTGAGGTTTCCAAACAGCGGAAAACCAGCCTTTGCCTTCCTGCACCCATCTATAACCCAAAATTAGGCCCTTCATATGGTCCTGCTATCTTTATGCCCCAGATCCAGAGGTTAGCGAGCCAATGCTCAAACTTCATCATCTAACCCACTTAGGTTGTTCACGCATCTTTCTGCCCAAGGGGAGGGTTTGGGAAGAGCTCCATGCAAGACCGCAAGAAATTGTAGAGAATTGTGGACACAGCCCAGACCATCACACAAACCAACCTCACTTTCATTGACTCCATTTACACCTCATGTTGCCTCGGCAAGGACACCAGCATAATCAAGAATGAGTCGCACCCCGGACACTCCCTCTTCTCCCCTCTCCCATCGGACAAAAGGCATAGAAGTACAAAAACATACAGATCCAGATTCAGAGATAGTTTCTTCCCAGCTGTTATCAGGCACCTGACCCATACTACCAACAACTAGAGTGCAGTCCTGAATTACTATCTACCTCATTGGAGACTCTCAGTCTTTATTTGATCGGACTTTACCTGCTTTTTCTTGGAATTATTCCCATTATTCCCTTTATTATGAATCTGTGCACTGTGGATGACTCGAGTGTAATCATATATTGTCTTTCCGCTAACTGGTCAACACAAAATAAAAGCCGTTCACAGTACCTCTGTACACATGACAATGAATTCAATCGTAATAAATTCAATCGCATAAATTCAATGGCAAACTCAGGTGGTGGGAAGGATGTCCATCGCACTGAAAGATGCAAAAAGTCAAGAAGCAGAACAATCACTCACTGCAAAACAGATCTCAATGTGTTCAATATATCATTTGGTTGTGTTCACAGAGGAAGCAGCAACAACTTCCAGTGTCCTAACTGCAGGTTGATAATATGGCTATTCAAAAGATGTTCAGAATTGGGTCTGTCAGTCTTTTGCTTCTAGCTTGTGTACATTATGTGGCAACTGGGAATTGGAAGTGTTCGGTGGATCAGCTGGCCTTTTCCAGGTTTTTTACTGTGGAATTGTCGATAGCTATCTTGTCAGTAAACCCTCATGTTCACAGCTGCCCAACAGTGCAATCTTTGATCTGGGTTCTTTGCCACACTCATAGTAATAACTGGGGATGAATTTGGGGTAGCAATGATATTGAAATTCAATAATGATGGTCCATTCCATGCGTGAAACAGAGTCATCCGAAGGAGTGGTAATGTAATGAACTGCTGTGCTTGGGGGATTATTTGTACAGTGAAAGATCCATTACATTCACCGGTAGTAGCAACAGAGAATAACTGCAATTTGTGGGACTAAAGTGGAGATTTGCGATTGATTGTACTGATATAAATGCTCATTCTCCAAGCTATGTTCCGGAGTGGTTACCGTCAATATATGTTTTGCAGGAACGTTCATTCCAGAAGCAAGCATTAGGGTGCAGCAGCTTTTTTTCTAAGCCTGGTCTGTTGAAGAATAATTCCCTGGAGGCACTCACAAGTTGCCCAGTGTGGCTGAACGATGCCATGACATTTCGGGTCAGGACCCTTCGTCAAACTCAAACTCAAACACCTGGAATCAGCGGAGGATTAAGTAATATTGAAGTCTATTGCAGGTCTGGGTGAGTGAGGTCGAGAGCAGTGGTAGAGACAGAGTGAGAGTTTGTTGGTGCTGCCGCATGGGGGAAAGTGTAGAACGAAGGGTATAGCATAAGAACTGTGGTGAGGAGCAGTGTATTGAGTGTAGCAGTAGCATGAACGCATGATTAGTAAACATGCAGATGACACTAAAATTAGTGATGTGGTGGACAGTGAATAGGGTTGTCTAAGGTTATAACAGATGGAAGATAGAATTTTGTTCAGTGTGAGAGTGATGCATTTTATAAAGTTAAATCAGAGCAGGACATCCACTGTGAATGACAGGGTACTGGGATGTGCTGAACAGAGAGATCTTCAATGGTTCAATGATGCATTTGTCACATATGCAACTGCACAGTGAACCTCTTTTTGCATGTATCACACATGCGAGTGCCACTTTTTCTGACGCCATCATTCAAAGTCCAGAGTCCAGTCAGCCCATGTGCTCGATGTGCTGGAGCAGTTCCCACAAACCGACGTCCCTCTCCTCTCCTCGCCAGGCCAACCTTGTGTCCCAGTGCTGCCTCCTGCAGCCGACCTTGAAGGCGCTGGTGGCATTACCTCGGTTCACCCTCCTACCGACCCTTGCTCCTCGTGTGCAGCCGACCTCCCTTGAAGGCGCTGGTGGCATTCTGCGAGATATTGGGGTACAAGTGATTGCGCCAATATGACTTTTCATTCTCCAAGCTGCAGTCTGGTTACTGTCAATGTATGATTTGCCATAGTATTCATTCCAACAAGAAGAATTAGGATGCAGCATCTTTTTTCCAAGTGTAGTGTGTTGGAAAATAATTCCCCGGAGCCTACTCATATTTCACTCAGTGTGAGACAATCAAGAACAGAGGACCTTGGATGGCATGGTTTCTTCACAAAGGTGGACAAGGTGGTGAAGAACGCATATGATATACGTGTCTTCATCAGCCGAGGCACTGATTACAAGAGTTTGGACGTCACATTATAGTTGTACTAAACTTTGGTTTGGCCACGCTTGGTTTATTGTGTTTAAGAAAATCGTGCTGGAAAATCGAAGGTACACAAAAATGCTGGAGAAACTCAGCGGGTGCAGCAGCATCTATGGAGTGAAGGAAATAGGCAACGTTTCGGGCCGAAACCCTTCTTCAGTTTATTGTGTGCTGCCTAACCCACTGAGTTACTCCAACAATTTGTGTCTATCTTCTGTGAAGCAAAATAAGCTTCACTCCATGGCCACACTATACCCACCATGAGGCTCTGATCATGCCTGATGATGCACCCAACCTGACATTGCCAAATAAACACTCGATTCCACACTCCATAACGATGAGCGACCTACAGGAAGACAATCACAATGCTTCACAAATGCTTCACAGAAGAGCATCCGATGAAGCCCCTGAATCACTTGGGGCGCCACAACTGGAGCTCATGGTGTCCGAGTGCAAATAGTGGAAGGATCACACACAGGTCCTACAATGCACTCTGCAGTTCTCACTCGGTCCACATAAATTGGGGTGGCACGGTGGCGCAGCAGTAGAGTGGCTGCCTTACAGCGCCAGACACCCGGGTTCGATCCTGACAACATTTGGTGGCTGGACGGAGTTTGTACGTTCTCCCTGTGACCACGTGGGTTTCCTACAGGTGCTCCGGTTTCCTCCCACACTCCAAAGACGTACAGGCTTGTAATTAAATTGGGTAAATTTGGTAAAAATTGTAAATTGTCCATAGTGTGTAGGATAGTGCTATTGTTGGGCTGATCGCTGGTTGGCAGTGACTCAATGGGCCAAATGGTCTGTTTCCATGCTGCATCTCTAAAGTCTAATTGAAGTGAATGTCAGTCGTCCTCAACAAGAGAAATTGGTAGGTTGGTAACGTGGCCTATTACGCTATCTCACACTGTCAAAAATAGAGTGACACCAGTCAACTTCTGTGAGATCACCAGAGCGGCATGTAGTCATTGAAAAGCACCCAGCATTAATCCAGCAACTAACATTGAAATCACACCTGCAAGTAGTGCTGGTGCAAGGGTGTTTCATGGAATCCTGAAATATTGTTTACAACAAGGAAGTGCAGAGTTTTGAGCATAGCCTTCGAAACCAGCAGTGTTTTCTTCAACTTATGGCCAGGCCCTGGTTAAAAGCATCATCCGCTAGTTGTGCCCAGTGCCTGTGGTGATTGAGTACTATTTCATCAACTGGTCATTTATCAAACATCAACAGAAAAGCACACACACTTAAAAATGGAAACTGGTCTCAGCACTTCAAGAGCTTTTCTTTAAATGAGCTCTTTGGGTTAGAAGTACAATTCTGCTATAGATTCGATCTTTGTTGAATGCATGAAGTGCAATATTTTCCCTTACTGTTAATTAATCAGTCTCAAGGGGAGACACTTGTACTAGCCGTAACCCTAAGCACCACATAAATCAATATTGTGGAACAATTATAATGGCAGGTTTCTGTACTAGACTCTGGCAGATTCACACAGCCCACTGCAGTGATGTCTTACGATGGTTGTTGTAAATGTACACTTTCATGTTTTATCTCAAAGATGCCAAACGTTATAGCAAACTGATAGCTACATGAATTCATCAAATACGCGCTGAAGACATCTGTGGCTTACAGCTGGCATTTTGAGATATGGTGCATTTTTCTGAGGTTGCAGATCTATTGAAAATAGCCCCCCAACAGCTGAATAATCCAGTGCCTTTTGGACATGAACGAGACTCATTGTGTCAAATATGTGCATTTCTACAGCAGTTTGCACAAACAGCTTATAAATTACAGAGAGCTGGCATTCTCTGAAATAATGTGATGGGCATTTTGTATTGACTTTGTGCCACAGAGCAAGACAAAATATATGAGATCAACTCAATGTCTTCTCTCTCCCAACTTTCATCTTCTCCGAAGACTTCAGATAAAAATTCAGAGAGTTGATGGCCAGCTCTAAAATGGCCAGCTGATCCTAAATCATCTGTTTTATGCTGTCACCCTTCATCAGAATGACCCCCGGGACACCGTTCAAATATATATATTTTTTTAAAATCCTACAAAATGTGTGCCTTATTACTCACGGGTGCTTTCATATCAATGTCTTGTTGCGTGCTCATTAACGTTAGGATGTTAGCAGTGGGAGATGGAACCCGTGACTGTTCTGACTGTCGTTCAGTGTAAGAATTCCCCTTTGGCTTTCCAATGAGGAGCAGGAGCATCCGTACCACACCAATGTGATTTTTCATTTTTGTTTCCTACCCTGTTCCAGTGTCGGAAGAAATTGTCAATTTGATACCTGATGCTGGTTTCACCACCTCACTAAAAAGAGAGGTCAAGGGTGTCAAATGTAATTTCCCTTGAGAACTGTAGAGAAGGAAATGTTATCTTGGTTTGCGGTTGAACTACGGTTCTGACAGGAGCAGCAATCCATTCCCATCCCCTAACTCTCGCTGCAACTTGTATATGGATGTTTCCATAAATACAGCACTCACTAGTGAAACTGAAGGTCTCCAAACATCCAGGTTGTCTTCCTGTTTTTTAAATAATATACCCATAGTTTCATATCCTGTATTTTAAGTAGCATAGATCATGGTGCATAGCCAAAATAATTAGATGAAGCAAAAATAAATAAACCTGTTTTTACAAAGGAAAATATCAGATATATTCCTGTTTCTTACCTTTTTATGTGACATTTTTCAAGTAGGATTTCATCAAATCCTTAGGCTGATTTATATTAGAAAGATTACAGTAATTTTGCATTTAAATAACTTGATATAAGCCAACTTCTGATTATGCTTATGATTTTTATAATTTATCACCCAATAAGATGATTTCCTGATGCCCCAAGTTTTTGCAGCAGAATGTGAGTAGCGGTGTCCATTTGGTCACGTTGTGAAATGTATGATTTAAAAGCAGAGTAACCGTTTTTATATTTATTGTTTCTTTTTTTTTGTTTATATTTTGTGTTTAAGCTTTCCATTAAAATACTTAATAATGAATAGAAATTAAAATCATGAAATAAAAATCTAGTCTGCTCACCTATTTTAGCGATGTCTCATTCTGTATTCCCTCCTGATGAGTAACATTGCCAACGCTATTTGTAGCGCTATAAGGGGGTTCTTTTGCACTCGTCACGCTTTAAAAAAAATTCAAACAACATGATTATAATGACCCTGAATTACGGGCCTCGTGGTGGGTTAGGTGCCGACATTTTGTAAGGGAGTTTAGAAATTAGCAAGTGTCCCATATGTCTTAAATGTCTTATCTATATTATTAAACGTCTCATCTTGACCACTTACTGTCTGCGCTGTATATTGATTTTAGAAAAAATGCTACCCTGTATTGCTGTGATTTTTGGCTATCTTACTCACAGTCCTCCTCCTCTGAGCCAGCCCCGAGAATTTTAACCATCGATGAAAAATAAAGAGGTTCTGAGTGTTTAAAAAACCTTGTTATCAGCTGATTGGTCCTCTTGCCTGTCAATCACCACGATGAAGGTAACGCCCCTTCCGGGGGAAGCAGGAATATAAAACCCCGGCTGCCTGGATGTGAGTCAAGATCACGAGGGAGAGGCCACAACTGTCATTCTAAGCTGTGAATCAACTGAACTGTGAGTCTGCAATGTACTTGCAATAAATGATTTGTTAGCCCTTAATGACAATGCCATAAGTTGTTTGGCCTGCTGACCTGCCTGTGCTTGAAACTGCCATGCGTTTGGTCTGATTGTGTTTGGAAGGAATAAATGCTTTATTGGGTCCGACTGTGTTTAGTCCAAAAGTCCCGCTCATTTCGTGACTTCCGCTTAGTGGGCAGGTCGTGCTGATTGCGTCACATTTGGTGAGTGCAGAGGTCACGCTGATTGCGTAATTTCCGGTAAGTGTAGAGGTTACACTGATTGCTGAAGTGCCGCTGACTGCGGAAGCCCCACAGTGGAGAAGCCGCGCTCAGCCGTGTCAGTATTCAAGGAAGTTTACTGCCATATATATGGTGTGGGAGTCAGTGTGTGAGTGTGAGTGAGTGTGTGTGTGTGTCTTGTGAGTGTAAATGTGCATGTGCGTGTGAGTGTGAGTGTGTATGTGGGTGTGTGCGTGAGTGTATATGTGGGTGTGTGCGTGAGTGTATATGTGTGTGTGTGTGTGTGTGAGTGTATGTGTGTGTGTATGTGTGTGTGTGTGACTGTATGTGTGTGTGTGTGTGTATGTGTGTGTGTGTATTCCTCCTCATAGGCTCCAAATCCACACTCAGCAAAATCAATAACCCCACTCTCACCATCGACGGCACCACTGTCTCCCCATTTCCCCAGGCTCGCAACCTTGGCGTGATCTTTGATTCCACCCTCTCCCTTGAGCCTCACATCCGCCATGTCATTAAAACCTCCTTCTTTCACCTCCGCAACATCTCCAAAATCAGACCCTCTCTCACACCCCCCGCTGCTGAAAGACTAATCCATTCCTTCATCTCCTCCCGACTGGACTACTGCAACTCACTTTTCCTTGGCATCAGCTCCAGCTACATCAACCGACTCCAACTGGTCCAGAACGCAGCCGCCCGACTCATCACCCACACCAAATCCTGGCATCACATCACTCCAGTCCTCAAACAACTTCACTGGCTTCCCATTTCCCACCAGATCACCTACAAAATCCTGGTCCTCACCTACAAAGCCCTCCACCATCTGGCCCCCCCATATCTCACTGACCTCCTCTCCCCCTACCAACCCTCACGGTCCCTCAGATCCACATCAGCCGGTCTCCTCTCCATCCACAAGTCCAACCTCCGCAGTTTTGGGGACAGAGCCTTCTCCAGGGCAGCTCCCAGGCTCTGGAACTCCCTCCCCCAACTGATCCGCAATTCTGAGTCCCTCACCATCTTCCAGTCCCGCCTCAAGACCCATCTCTTCACCTCTGCCTATCCTTAGCCCCACGTCCCCCTCCCTTTTCATCTGTGCTTGAATTGTTGCTCATTTTTTGTTTTGTTTTGTTTTGTTTTTGTTTTTGTTTTTGTTTTTTTGCCTTGCCTTGTAAAGCGACTTTGAGTCCCTGAAAAGCGCTATATAAATTCAATTTATTATTATTATTATTATGAGTGTGTATGTGTGTGTGTGTGTGAGTGTGTGTGTGTGTGCGCGTGTTTGTTTATGTGCGCGCGTGCGTGCGTGCGTGCGTGTGTGTGAGTGTGAGTGTATATGTGTGTGAGTCTGTGTGTGTGTGTATATTGGAATTGGTGGAGAGGTGGATTATTGCGTTGGGGGAGCAGCCCTCCCGTGTGAAGCTGGAACCCAACGGGTCCCACTTTGTCTAGCAAATATTTTTTTCTCGTTTTTTTTTCAAAATTTGAAAGTATTCAATTTTGGTCAATTTTTGGTCGATTTTGATCAGAAATTAGCTCAGCACCCAGTTTCCAGTACCTTGTGTCCTTTTAGATGCAACCAGGATTTGGAATTGGCTAAATTCATTGCTGGGTTTCTTGTGGTTAAAAAAGCTCAATGACTTGGTCTTCCCCACCTTCTGTGGCAAAGAATTCCACAGATTCACCACCCTCCATCAAAAGAAACTCCTCCTCATCTCTATTCTAAAGGTGAGTCCTTTTATTCTGAGACTGTGACCTCTGGTCCTAGTTTCTCTCACTGCTGGAAACATCTTCTCCATATCCACTCTATCTAAGCCTTTCCTTATTCAGTAGGTGTCTACGAGATCCCCCTCATCCTTCTAAACTGAAGTGATTAGAGGCCCAGAGTTGTCAAAAGCTCCTCACACATGAACCCAATCTCCACAGGATCCTTCTCGTAATACGTTGCCATTTTCTGAGGATGACATGGCTGTTGGCCTTAACACTACTGCATTTGGCCGAATCTTAAGTATCGACGAGTCTGCATAAAGGAGAGAGATGGAACACTTGGTCGAGTAGTACCGCAACAACAAACCTTTAACACAGCTTCAACAAAACCGGGAAACTAATCGTTGACTTCAGAAGGTGGACGTCCGTGACCACGCGCCAGCATTCCTCAGTGAGTTGGCGATGGGGAGAGTTTACAGCTTCAGACTCCTGTTCAATAACATCATTGGATGACCAGTGCTAGGGTCATCCAGGAAAACGGTGCGTCAGTGCCTCTACTTTCTTAGAAGTTTAAAGAGATTCGACATGGTACCGAATACTTCAATAAACTTCCAGAGATGCATTACGAAACGTATCCTGACTGTTTGTATCGTGACCTGGCATGGCAATGCCAATGCACAGGAACCGAAGGGGCTGGTATAAAATTAACTGTGGAGTCAAATGTGCTTGAGTTACAGGGCAGCACAGTGGCTCAGCGGTAGAGTTGCTGCTTTGCAGCCCCAGAGACCCGGTTCGATCCCAACTATGGGTGTTGTCTGAACGAAGTATGTACGTTCTCCCTGTGGCCTTGTGGGTTTTCTCCGGGTTCTCCGGTTTACTCCCCACTCCAAAAATGTGCAGGTTTATAGGTTCATTGACCTGTAAAATTGTTTGATGGTGTTAATGTACATCATGGTTACTGGTTGGCACGCATTCACTGGGCCAAAAGGGCTGTTTCCACGCTGTATCTCTAAAGTCTGGTCTAAAAACAGAAGAGATTATAGTGGGAGCATCAGCCCGGTGTCCCACCATTGAAAGCATTTGCATGAGGTGCTGCCTCTGGAAGGGGGCATCTACCATCAAGGATCCGTACCATCCATGGTATGCCTCTTCCTGATGCTACCAATGTGCAGGAGGTACAGAAGCCTGTAGTTCCACACCACCAGGTTCAGGAAAGCTACTTTCCTACAACTATTCAGGTGACGGAGAGAAGGCTGGAGAATAGTAAGATTAAACGAGAACTTACCAGTTTGAAGTTTGATCTGTATTTTATGAGGAGTTACGATGAGGGATTTCGTGAAGAACCCGCTTACAACGCATGCGTGTCATTCTTCAAAGCAGCGGTGTGAGGTCACAGGAACCTATAATGATCTAACATAGTAAGATTATCAAAGATATACCAGTTTGTGATATGATCATTAGAGGGTGGGAGCGGAGGGCACAAAATCCCTCATCGTAACTCCTCATAAAATACAGATCAAACTTCAAACTGGTAAGTTCTCGTTTAATCTTACTATTTTACTTCGGAGTCACGTGAGTGACTTCGTGAAGATTTCAAAGCTCTGTGACCTCATGCCGTGGAACGAGTCCATGCTTCACAACTGCCTTGGCTATTGGGAGAGAGCATAATTAGTAAGTTTAAAAACACACTTATACAAAAAGTTGTGTGGTATAACGAAAAAATATATACATTTTTTACATGGAGAATCATAGCCCTGTAACCTTTCGGGCAAATTATATTGAACGTAAAATGTTTTCTGAATACAATGATGGCTCCAAAAAATAACTGGTTTATTATAAAACCTGTGGAAAACCCTTTATGGATGACCATCCTGCGATTCTGAGGATTTGGTCTGTGGGTACCTGTACAATTTTTTCTCCGGATGTTGCTGCAGCCCTAGTGGAATGAGAGTTAAAAACATTAGTGTCTATTCCTGCCATCTTTAGGACATATTTTAGCCACCTTGATATAGTTTGAGTCGTGACCCTTTCATGCGGTTTCTTGAAAGAGATAAACAACGCCATTCTCCGACCTCGAATGCTCTTAGTATATTCTATGTATTGTTAGATGTGTCTTGCTATACACAGTCGTTTGTCATATGGGTATACCATAAATTCAAACACTTGACCCGATGAACCTGGTCTGTTTTCTTTTATTAAACCCTGTATGACAAACACCAGTTTCTCGGGTGAGATGATCAGGGAGTCCAGGCTCAGCTTGCTTAATGGCTGGACTCGTTGTGCGGTAAATAACACCATGAGCATAACCATCTTCCTGGTCCGTTGCTGAAGTGACAATGCTGTTATGAGCTACAAGCTCCTCAGCATGTTGAGAAACGACACCCACGTCCCAGATTTCGGAGTACCTGGTTTTCTTACCAGGGGTGCGTTCCCACCGCGTGCCGCTCCGTTCCTTGTGATAGGTAATTGGAGAGTGCACTTGTGGCACTATTGATGGCACTGTAGCTCCATTGATTATCATAATGGAGGCTTGTTAAAATTCCAATACGGCCAGAATGTTCTTGGCCTTTTGGTCGAGGTTGTTGTCCAAGCAGTATATGCCCCATTTCTTGATGTGTCCAAGGTACTGCTTCCGTGTTGACAGTCTTAGTACAGATGAGATGAGATTCATCGTCCTGTCTGACAGCCCAATGCCGTGTAGTGGGTCTTGTAGACTCTACAAATCAATAAATCCATAGTCTTATGGCATGGATGACTGCCCCCAGTCACTGGATAAATCAATAATTTTTTGGCTATGTTCATTAGGGAACATGGTTCTAACACCATCCCCTGTACTACCGAATACCATGATTTAGTAGGTCAGTCGGGTACTCTGAGAGTTCCAGATGCCGAGTGTAGTTGAATTTTCCCTAGTACCCCATTGATGGGGCCGAACGGGGGAAATACATCACCCTATGGCTTTGTTTACATAACAATGCCAAGCTGGTTTTAGAATTTTAGTAAATAATATTGGGGCTGATGATTGCCCCTATTGTAAGCTCTATATTACCAAAGTTCCTCTTTTGAGTCAATGCCTGCCATATAGAAAACCCCAGCTGACACCAAGTCTTTATCAGTAATAAGAGTATCCATCTTAAAATGAATATCTTGAACGAATGTGTTTAGGGTTGAAAATCAATGATAATCCTGCAACCCCACTCCATTTTATTTTTAATAAATATGTTTGATACAAATTCTAATGTTCCATGAAAAGTATGCTCAATCACACCTTTTGTGTACAATTTTTGTAGCACCATGTGGGTTTTTAGATTGTTTGGTTTATGTAAGTACAAAATGCCCTTCTGGTGTATGTTGTACTGTGGTTATTGGGATGAGTAAATCCTATCAGATAACCCTAAATACTGCTGAGATTATATGAATCTGTAGTGATTATATACCATACATAACTGTAGTGTTGCAACCTCCCCTCCCCCACCATCGTAGGTCCCTTTTTAACAGAAAAACCACCCCCACCTATCTCCATGGTTACCGGTGGTTGTGTTATTTCCTTGGTTTTTTGAAAAGGAGGTTCTGGTTTGATATCTCTTGTTCGGGGTTGTGTGGGAGGTTGAGGCTTCCGCATCTTCCCGGGTGGCCGCCCTGGCCATACCCTAAAAAAGGATCCTGTGGGTTATATGGATTTCTGGCACTGCCACTGGTATGCGCCACATTTTTTATGGCCTTGCCTGTGGCTGGTATCATGCTCCAAAATAGGCCCTTGTGCTGGCCTTGATGAGCCCCAGTGTCTTGGCTTCATCCACACATGGCTCTTTGTTTGCAAATGGTAGCATTTTTGGGGTCCCAGTGGTGGCTGAATGGCAGCCTTCCACATGTAGTTCCGGTCATATTGCATCTTACTAAACAGAGCTAGTGCGTCTTGATGGTCTTTGGTTACCTACGTTTAGTCCAGGGTGCGGGTGTATGCTATGATGCCTTCCGTCAATTCCTTTAAGGTTCTCTGGATCTTGAGGTCCTGGTTCCTGATGTTCGTCCCCATATGCTGCCAAATGCATTGGTTTACACTGGGCACCTGTAATGCCTCACCGTTGCCAGGTGGCAGATGTCTGGCCAGTCTCTGTAAATATTTCTTGTTGGCGTTTGTGGCCAGACATATAGTAATACTATTGCCATCCTGGATCCAAGTCTACCCATGTTTGACTTGGTTAAAGTAATCAGCCACCATGTCCAGCAGAGTCCCTGCCGTGTTAGGATCATGGGATGCTGTATTACCAGGCTCTGGCCCATCAGGGTCCTGCCTACTCTTTTTTAGAGTTAGAGATCTCTAGGGTCCCGCACGGGGTACCCATGTGGGGCTTAACTGCTGCCCACTTGTCTTTTGTTCTGTGGACCCCTCTTGCAGGTCAGCCCAGAACTGACCCACAGTGCTCCCCTCTGATGGGGTAGAAGCATTGTGCAGCCCTCAAAGAGGTACTGCTGTGGGTTTATCACGTTGGAGCAAGGCTCCATACACCGCTTCTTCCCGCTCCAGCGCTCTCGGGCGCTGGTTGCCGGTGGTTTTGCAAAGTTGGACCCTTCTGAGTCCACGACCTTGTTTGTTTTGTGTCTAGCCTTACCGCTCGGCCGCATGGATCTGGCCCGAGCGGGGCCGACATCGGGCACAGCTGATCCCACTATGGTTGATCCAAGTGCCGCTGGCTGCTGCTGGCTGCCCGCTGTTCCACGGTCCTCCTTCTTCAGCTTTGTCCTTCCTTCCGTGGAGTGGATATGGCCGGTGTGGAGGACACCTGGGGCTGATTCCATCTATTCCATTTCTTTAACCCGGCTCCAACGCTCTCAGCGCTCCTGGCTGCTCCTTTATCTCAGACCCCTGGGACCGACCACCGTACTGACGGTACTGGTCCCTTGCGGTCGTTGCAGCCGGTCAACCCCACTCTAATGCCCTCAGTACTGGGCACTCCTACTTATATGGTCCTTAGATAAGGGACATCTAAAATATTAAAGCTGATAATAACAGCCAATATAGTTGATCTTAGTCAAAAAGGCCCAAGAAGCGATACCTGTAACTAAAAAACCCGCTGGGACCGACCCCGTTACTCACATTACTGGTCCCTCACGGTGGATTGCAGCCAGTCAACTGCACTGCAATGTCCTTGGCCTCGGCGCTGGCCGTTAGCGCTGCTTCAAGCCAGAATCGCTTCCAAAGCGAGATTGGCATACTGCCCCAGAAATGAATTTGCCCCCTGTTGCGGGAGCAAAGTCGGGCACAGTTGTTTTCCCCTCCGGGAATCGAAGTGCCTATGCTGCTCCTGCCTTTGTCGGCTGCCGCTGCTGCACCTGCCGCTGCCGCTGCTCCTGCCCCAGCTGGCTGCCGTTGCTGTTCTCCTGCCGGCTGCCTGCACTCCGCGGTCTTTCTGCAGCTGACATGGACCCCGTCCATGTCTACACCTAAAGGGTAAGTGGAAGGAAAACGCAGAGTCTCTTACCTGCTGTTTCCCGACTTTTTAATTTCACCCCTGGTGAACGTCGTTCCCTCCGTGTCGGGTTCGAGCCGCTCGGACCGACCCCGGTGTTTACGGGGCTGGTCCTTCTGTTCCTAGGGACCCGCTAATTTTAAAAAGTGCCAGAGCCCTAATACAACCCACTGTTTTGTGGGTTGTTGGCTCTGTTTTTTCTCTCCACCCCGTATGGGGTGAAGTCGGCACTCGCTCCCGTTATGGGAGACAGTGGTGCCGACTTCCGTCGCTGGCTGACTGCTGCTGTCGAAACGGCAGCTCGTCAGCCTTCCTGGAAAGAATAAGAAAAGGTAAGGAATTTTCTTACCTGTTCCACAGCCCCAGGCCCATGTAGCGTCGGTCTTTGGGGCTGTGTCGGCTCCGGAGTGCTCCCTTGTCGGTATTTCCTTCCCGGAGCTGAAGTCGCACGAACTCCCGCTAAGGGAGACTGTCGTGCCACCGGCCGTTAGCTGGCTGCCTGCTGCTTGCAGACTTCTCCCCCGCCAGCTTCCAACAGCCTTCTGTAGAAAAAAGGTAAGTAAAGAACGATGTTCACTTACCTTACTGTTGCAGGTTCGAAAACCCCGCCGTTTGGGAGGAACGTCCTTCCTCCCGACAATGACGAGTTGCAATGCGTTAGCGTAATGACACGCATGCGTTGTAAGCGGGTTCTTCACGAAGTCACCCACGTGACTCCGAAGTAAAATGGGGTTGAAAGGGAATGAATAAATCAGCCATGATCGAATGGCGAAGCAGACTTGATGGGCAGAATGGTCTAATTCTGCACCTATGTCTTATGGTCTTATGCTCAGGTTCTTGAACCAATACTGCTCAACCCTAATCTTACCTCAACAAAAGAACACCACAGTCCACCTCTTGCACAACCATGAACTTGTTTTTTTAATTTATGGTTATGTTTTTGCAATAATATTTTGTTTTTCCACTTTTCACTATCTTGTATAATTTAGGCATAATTTATGCTTCGATTGTCTGCGTGTGATCCTGCTGCTAGCAGGATTTTCATTGTGCCTATACCCCACTGTACCTGTGCATCAGATAAACTCTACTTGACTTGAAGTCCTTGACCTGAAAGTTGAATGCTAACATTTTCTCCTCTGACCTGCTGAGCATTTGCAGAGCTTTCTTCTTATTGGAGTTTTTTTGTGGTCCATGTTATGCACCATTGAATGCAGAGTGTGAGGGAAATGAATGATGCACTCTACAATTACTCAACAACTGAGACAAAGAGGAATCGCTTTAGCCTCTGCTTCAATGAATGTCACTTTTGTGTTCAACCGATCATGATGGAGTATACTTTGCTGGGAATGGTTTTTCCAACACACTGTTCATTAATCAGTCTTAAGTAGTGTCAATGTGTTTGCTTGTTCCTCGGGCGAGAGCATGTTTTAACAATGCCCACTCAGAATTTCCCTATGCCCGCTTGGATTGTAACTCTTTCAAACACACTGCTAATTCTACAATAACATTTGATGCTTGTACGACCTTTAGATGGGTGCTAATAAAATAAACCTTATTAAAATCTAACTTTACTTATATTCAAATAGTTCTTGAACTTTTCTGGATGCCAGAGACCCTTCATAACAATCCAGTGACCAACTGGAATACTTCGGGACAGCTAGCTAGTCCTTGCCATCCAGGAACGGCATTAGCTGCTCTCCAGTCCTCCAGGTTTGGGCAGTTCAAAAGGTTTGTGATTTTCTTTACTCCGACTCACCAGGCCCCCTTAGGTCCTTCTAATTGCCTGCTTGAGTTCTTTCCTGTTTTCTTAACTAGCCAAAGCATAGTTTTACTCTATTTATAGATACAGGGTTGAAACAAGCCCTTTGGCATAAAAAGTCCATGCTGACCATTGATCACCCGTTCCATGTTATCACACGTTTGCATCCAATCCCTACACAGTAGGGGCCATTGACAGTGGCCAATTAACCTACAAACCCGCACACCTTGGGGATGTGGGAGGAAACCGGAGAACCCAGCGGAAACCTATGCGGTCACAGGGAGGAACATGCAAACTCCACACAATCATCACCTGAGCCTAGGATTGAACTGGGTCTCTGGCACTGTGCACTACCAACTGTGCCACGATACCACCCATGGTAATTTATCAATTACTGCAATGGCAATTTCTTTATTTTCCAATGTCCAACTTTCCGTTGCCATTACTACACAGGTAGGTAGGAGTGATCTTACGCAGAGTAAAAAGAGCAGATCTTCCAGTCGTTAGTTCCAGTTTAATTGTCAACAAAGAGATGATCATACCAGGGTCTCCTTATTCTCATACAAGTAACATTCTGTTCTCTCCCACCTGGTGAGAACTGTGTACTGTCCACCTCCTAGACCTGGTCTGAATCACTCCCTGTCCTCCGAGCCCATATGTTATGCCTCTCTATGATCAAATGATCACCCCCAAGTGTCCAAAATAATACTGCTAGAAATATCTAGACAAAATAATATAATATGCCAACAGTAACTAGCCTAAACATAAATGGCTGCTACAACTTCCCTGCACCAGTAGTTCTTCCTAAAACCTGGTGCACATTTTTGCAGTGAAGTTGGAGTACTTGCACACCTGAGCATGCTATAAAAAGTTAGGGCTTGTCTGTTCAAGGATAATGACATGATAAATCTTAATTACTTCCCAGCAATCTCTCTGGCACTGAAAATGTGTTTGTAAGAATGTGAAGCTTCAACCCTGCATATATGAATGGTCATCGAAGATGTTCTTAAATACAGTAAACCCTCGTTTTTATGGACTTCTTTGTCATGGATTTTGGTTATAGCGGACAGACCTACCAAACTTCACCGCCAGGCCGGACTGCGGATGCCACCCCTGACCATTTCTTGCCAACGCTTCCGTCACTGCCTGTATTGATGCATTGAGACCGTGCAAATTTGTGGCTTTGATTTAATTTTTCAGCTGAATAAAAGGCTCCTCTGTCAGTACGAATTTTGCCCAGCCTACATTTTCTGTTGGGTCTCTACACTTGAAATGCCTTAGGTAGGAACAAAATGCTGGAGAAACTCAGCGGGACAGGCAGCATCTTTGGAGAGAAGGAATAGGTGACGTTTCAGATCGAGACCCTTCTTCAGACTAGTTGGGGAAAAGGGAAACAAGAGATATAGATGCTGAGCAGTCTGTCTATCTTCCTTCCACTGACCAATACCTGGAATCTCAATGATGTGGAACTCATTATGGGCGTATAAGGTTGCAGTTTTGAAACAGTTTTATTTTAGGCTAGAAGAGTACACCAACAAAAGTATTGTAAAAAATAGAGGACATAGTGGATTTAGAGATTATACATTTATATAACAATCATAGTTTCAATGCAATAATATTTCTACACTTAGAAGGTACTAAGTTGCAGGAAGGTACCATACACATAGTAACCATGGTAGACTCTCAGTAAAATAGTCAAGAGTGTTTTATTGTCATCTGTCCCGAAACGGAACAATGATATTCTTAATTGCGGCACTACAACACAATATGTCAACACAGTACTCTGTAAACACAATAATAAACAACAAAATGAAGTTCAGTATATAAAAAAACAACCAATAATAGTCAATCTTCCTCATTAATAAGTGTTCACGATGCCGAATCATACTGTGATGCAAACGGCCAACATGCTCTCTACGTGTAGGTTCAAGCGAGTATTTCTCAACATGCTGAATCTCCTCCATCTTCCAAGGAAGTAGAAGCATTGATGGGCTTTCTTTATGATTGCATCAATTTGCTGAGTCCAGAAATGATCTTCAGACATATGAACACCCTGAAATGTGAAGTTTTAAACTCTCTTCACCACCATCCCTTTGATGAGAACAGGTTTGTAGATCCTTGGCCTTCCTCTTCCAATGTCAACAATCAGTTCCTTGGTTTGACTGACGTTGAGGTTGTTTTTCTGGTACCATTTAGTCAGTCGATCGATTGGCTTCCTATACTTGTCATCGTCCATGATTCGTCCAACCATGGTGGTGTCGTCGGGAATTTGAAGATGGAGTTGGAACTGTGTCCAGCTACGCAACCAGAGGTAGAGAATATGTAGACCAGAGGGCTGAGCACGCAACCTTGAGGTGCTCCTATGTTAGACACAAAATGCTGGAATAACTCAGCGGGACAGGCAGTATCTCTGGAGAGAAGGAATGGGTGACGTCTTGGGCCGAGACCCTTCCTCAGATGGTGGTCCTGTGTTGATGGTTATCGAGGAGGAAGTGTTGCTGCCAATTCATACCAATTGTTGTCTGTTGATGAGGAAGTCGAGGATCCAGTTGCAGAGGGATGCGCAGAGACACAGTTCGAGCTTGGTAACCAATTTGAAGGAGATGACTATGTTGAACACTGAGCTGTCGTCCATGAGTACTGATGATGTCGGCTAATTTGACGTCCATGATGTATATTGTTGCACGTTAACAGGCATCTTATTGTTTAGTTTAGTTTAGAGATACAGTGTGGAAACAGGCTCTTTGGCCCACTGAGTCCGTACTGACCAGCGATCCCCGCACATTAACACTACCCTACACACACTAGGGACGATTTTACATTCATAACCAAGCCAATTAACCTACAAACCTGTACGTCTTTGGAGTGTGGGAGGAAACTGAAGATCTCAGAGAAAACCCTTGCAGATCACTGGGAGAACGTACAAACTCCATACAAATAAGCCCCCATAGTCAAGATCGAGCCTTGGTCTCTACCGCTGCACCACTGTGCCGCACCTGTTATGTTGCATTCATGCTACATGCACATTGGTTTTGCATTTTCACAGCAAGCTTCTCCCTTGTTCAGCCAATTTGGGACCAAAATTGTTGCCAGCAAAAGGATCCTCACTGGGGCAGTATCAAAAAGACAGCAGGAAAATTGATGGAGCAGAAGCTTGCCACTGTATCCAGATGTGTGCTGGTGTTCTGCACTGCCAGCAGCAACCTTAGAGGTCTAAGTGAAGGTCAGTGCTGCCCTCATCACTAGTGAATGGTTTACAGCACATTAAATACAAAAGGAAGCAAAATAACTTATGAAAGACTCGGGGGATAAAAACAGTGACTTCATTTATAGCTGGTTGGACGATGTTTGAAAGGGAAATGCTGCCCTCTAGAGGATTTAGATCAGATACAATCCTCGATTCAAAGATAAATTTGAACATATTGCTTTATTGGAATACCAATAGATGAGGAAAGTTCTGAAATTTGATTCGTTCAGGTTAGTTGGGCAGCTCGGTGGCACAACGGTAGAGTTGATGCCTTACAGCGCCAGAGACCCGGGTTCGATCCTGACTACTGGCTATATGGAGTTTTATGTTCTCCCCGTGACCGTGTGGGTTTTCTCAGAGATCTTCGGTTTCCTCCCACACTCTAAAGATGTACAGGTTTGTAGGTTAATTGGCTTGGGCTTGTATACTTGGTATAAGTGTAAATTGTCCCTAGCATGTGTAATCTTGTGTTAATCTGCAGGGATCGCTGGCCGGTGCGGACTCAGTGGGCCAAAGAGCCTGTTTCTCCACTAATAACTAATGTTATCTCCAGTGCCAGCCAAGTATTCCATATGCTTTCTTAACTGCCTTACTGCAATTTCCTCAGGTGTCTGTGCAACTGTACTCCAAGTCTCTCACTGCTGTGTACGTTTCCAGTTTTGCTAATTTCCTTGTCCTGCTTCACCTTCTCCAAGTACCTCACTCTGCATCAAGACTGACAGTGTGAGTAACATCACTTTAAATTCCACCAGTTGGAAAAACACCTCCCACTAAAAAACATTTCACAGCAGAATGATGAGACTGATTCAAATAGTGTATGGATTGCAAGCAATTAAATTAAATTTCGCTCTGAGAGCATTACCTTAACAGACTCATACACCTCATAGGTGCAAGCAAAGAAATTCTGTGTTTGCCTATCCACCAAGATGAATGATCATCTGATTCAGCTCATTTCCAAATGAGTGCAGCCCACACTATTGGACAAGAGCAGCTCTCAACATTAACTCAATTGAAGAGACAACAGCATAAAAATTGGGTCACTGCAAGATTTATAATTTTATATCCATTTTATTGGCCTACTGATTCGATCAGTATCAGTCAGACCAGTCTCTCATGTGCTGAACAGAGGATTAAGCAACTAGGCAGAGTCAAAGATATTAGCATGAGTGCACAACTTTCTGAAAGAGACTCTTCACATGTCCACCACAAAGGCCTTGGTGCTAAGGAGCTTGAAGGGAATGAAGCCTTTCATAGCATTTCTGAGACTAAAAATACCTTATCTACATGCCTCCTAGCTGAGCATACTCAAAGAGTTTGTTCCATATTGATAATACAATGCTAGGCACCAATTAATACAACAGTGGAATTTAAGAGGCATTTGCAAAGGCACATGGATATGCAGGTATCGGAAGGATATGGATCATGAGTGGGCAGATGAGACTAGTTCATCTTGGCATATTGTTCAGCACAGATATTGTGGGCTGTAGGCCCAATTCCAATCCTGTACTGTATGATGTTCTATATCATGTAGGCCGTGTGCAAGTTGCAGAAAGGCTGTGGGAAAATGTGAACAGGTTAATCAAATGACAAGAACATGACAGGTGGAATAAGTGGCACAGTAGTCGAGCGGTAGAGTTGCTGCCTTACAGAGACCCAGGAAAGGAAGGAACGGCAGGAAAGAAAGAATTAATGAAAGAGAGGGAGAGAGAGAAAGAAAGAAAGAGAGAAAGAGAGAAAGAGAGAAAGAGAGAAAGAGAGAAAGGAAGGAAGGAAGGAAGGAAGAAAGGAATGAAAGTAGAAAGAAAGAAAAAGAAACAAAGAAAGAAGGAAGGAAAGAAGAAGGAAGGAAGAAAGAGAGAGAAAGAAAAAGAGAGAAATTGAGAGAGTGAAAGAGAGAGAAATATGGATAGAAAGAGAGAGAAAGAGAAAAGAAGGAAAGGAATACCGCCAGTGCCTCTTACCTGCCCACAGACAATGAGGGACTGCACCCACACACAGAGGCAAAGACTGAGCCACCGCAATAAGCCTGAGACTGCCAGTGTGTCCTCTCCAAGTCCAAGGCTGAGCTGTCAGGAGAAGCCTGAGACTGCCAAAACCAGTGCTTGAGACAAGGGTGAACTGCAGGGTCAAGCCTGAGATCACTGCGCCACCTCCAAGCCTAAAACTAAGCTGCCGGAACAAGCCTGAGACAGCCATCTCCTCCTCCCGAGGCAAGGATGAACTGCAGGAACAAGCCTGAGATCACCATGACTACTCATTTGAGACCAGGACTGAACTGCCAGCGTCACCTCACATGTGCGATGGGGGGCAGCGCCCCGCAGCGGAGATTGAGGGGGGATCTTAGAGAAACTCACAAAATTCTTAAGTGGTTGGACAGGCTAGATGCAGGAAGATTGTTCACGATGTTGGGGAAGTCCAGAACAAGGGGTCACAGTTTAAGGATAAGGGGAAGTCTTTTAGGACCGAGATGAGAAAAACATTTTTCACACAGAGAGTGGTGAATCTCTGGAATTCTCTGCCACAGAAGGTAGTTGAGGCCAGTTCATTGGCTATATTTAAGACTCTACCCCAATACCATGTGTCCTAATTTTTCCCACTAATCTCCTATGTGGGACCTTATCAAATGCTTTCTGAAAGTCCAGGTACACTACATCCACTTGTCCATTTTCCTAGTTACATTCTCAAAAAATTCCAGATTAGTCAAGCATGATTTCCCCTTCGTTAATCCATGCTGACGCGATCCTGTTACTGCTATCCGAATGTGCCGCTATTTCACCTTTTGTGATTGACTCCAGCATCTTCCCCACCACTGATGTCAGCCTAAGATCCCTCAATATCCATCAAAGTGCTTGTGGACATGTTGAGCAAATACTGTAAATGACAGTGATCCAGTTTCTAATCAGTTTCCAAATATCACTCATTGCCTTCTCAAAGTTATATTTGCTCATTTATGTCACTGCTCTCAGCACAATGTGGTAAAACTCCCAGGATGCTACAACTTGAGCCTTCCTTAGCTTCACAATGCAATGCCATTAGTTTCTCGATTCCAGTCATTTCCTTTAGTAGTCACCCACATTGCTTATGCATTCATGTTTAATGATGTGGTAAATTCTGATGAATAATCTTGATATCAGTTTCCACTGTAAATATGCTGCAGGCTGCTGCTCCTAAATGAGATATTGACGGATCTTTTATACAAGACCTCTTGGGATTAATACTGGTGGTTAGTGGGTCTAAATGAACTGCAAACAATTCAATGTACAAGATTTTCTGAGATAGTATTATAGCCACTGGATACAGATCCTAAATGTAGCATAATATTTCGCAGTTTGTAGCCCGTGGATGACTGGTGAATTAGCTGAGTCGCTGAGGATACAACAGCTGAGATTTTCCTTTGCAGAGTTTTAAAACCCATGCATGGTATTTGTATTACAATTAATTTATTCCTTCTGCACCATTCCTGCAAATCTGTCGACGCCAGTGAAACATTGGAGGAGGTTTCTATAATCGGTGAAGATATCACGGATTGTAAACCAGGTTAAAGCAGAACTTACATTATGGCAAAGTAGGTTACAATTTTGAAACAAGACCAATGACTTGTCACCACTAATTAACAATGTTTGATCTTTGCTTGACCCCAGGCTGATGTCAATGATGTCCTCCGATTGTGCAGAGATGAAGAACGATTTAAATTTCCTTCTGTTGGCTATGGCTTGGTTAATGAATGGCTATGGCTTGGTTAAAGAAAAACGAATGCAGATGCCAGGGATTAGTACCACCAAGGTTAATGATGCATGCAGAAGAATAAAGCCAAGGTAAATATTGCAATGTCAAGAAGACTACGAGTGCTTTCTGTATGGGGTTTGCACGTTCTGTGACGGGCCGCGGCTGTGGACTGGGAACGCAGCCGATGGCTTTATCGAGGCGCCGCAGTCTCGATGCCTCCCGAATGGTCACAAAGAAGCCCGGGTCGGGGCCCGGCCGAGGCCTCACGAGTCAGACGGAGGAGCCGGGCCTCGCTGGTCGGAGTCCGGGTCGGCGGAGCGGCTAACGGAGCCCGCGGTTGGGGCCCGGGTCGGCACCACAGATGCATGAAGTGGGTGTTGACACACAGTGAGGCCTTGGCGGCGTTGAAGCCTCGCGAGTCAACCCGGGGTCGACGGTCGATGAGAGTGTGGAGGACCACTGTAAGGGGAGAGGAAGAACAATGGGGGACCTGGCGTGGTGGGACCACCATGAGGGAGGTGGGACAATTGGGGAGGGGGAGAGAACAAAGGACAATGGGGATCCGGCGTGGGGTGGGGGAGGGGGAACAAAAGGGGGAGCCGGTGTGCTTTGTAACTTTGTCAGTGCCGTAGGTGGCTGCTATTTGTATACATTTTGTATGCAGCAAAGAATTTCACTGCCTAGTCACAAGTGACCATTCCATTCCATTTTCCCCATGACCTGCGTTGGTTTTCTCTGGGTGCTCCGATTTCCTCCCACAATGTACAGGTTTGGTAGACTAATTAACATAGTAAAATTGTAAATTGTCCCTAGTCCATGTAGGATAGTGTTAGTGTGCGAAGATTATTGGTCGGCACAAACTCAATGGGCCGAAGAGCCTATTTCCGCACTGCATCTCTAAACTATTTACACTAAAGAGAAAAGCATGGGATCAATTCAACTATTATTTCAAAGAGTTGAAGATAAGAAGTCTAAAGAAGGGTCGCGACCTGAAATGTCACCAATCCATGTTCTACAGAGATGCTGCCTGATCCAATGAGTTTTCCAGCACTTAGTTTTTTTTTGTAAATCAGCAGCTGTAGTTCCTTGTTTCTACTTTCAGAGATGAATTTGCACTATTTTGTGAGATTCTCAGATTCTATATGAGCATTATTTAACAAGCAGAAGCACTCATTCATGAGCTGATAGACAACACTAGATGATATTATGAAGGACATTTCCTTGGACATGCTTGACCTGGTCATGTTAGGTGTGCCTCAATTGATCATGCCAATGTCCACAGATGCAACGTAGAAATACATCACTGTTTGGTTTGACATCACCCCCCCCACCCCCACACACAATGTGGGAATCTTTTGTTGTCTGGGTGATCCAGGGATGAGTTAAGGGGGAAGGAGATGGTGTCTGCTGTGGACCTGTTGCAATGGTAAACAAAGTACAGTGGATCAAAGCTGGCTGGATGGTAGTCAATAGCAGATTAAGAATTAATGCCAAAAAGCACATCGTAGTTATAACAATTCTTTAAGATTGTAATTAAAATTTTAAATCACTCAAAAATAGACTCTACCCTCCATTGAAATTATATTTATTTATGTGCAGGGCTACCTTTAAATTTAATGTTATTCAGAGATCACCGAGTGATTTCAATAACTCGCTATGCCCAATGGGATCATCTTGCGTATCAAGAGAAATGCTTGCTATCTTGGCTGGATTCTCTTGCGTTTGGTTTTGTCTTCTCTATGTTTGTTGGCTGTTTTGTTTTATTTTATACTGCTTGCTAAATCCCTGAATGGGTATAGTTCAAAACCTAGTTGCCTTCAAATTGTAGCGAAGGGCTTTCATGAGCTGTGACTAAGGCAAATAATTAGTGCAATAGATTGGTTCCAGGGAAGGGAATATCATCTTCATCATTAACTTGCAATATTTTACAACAGTTCGCAAATTAGACAATAGTTTACAACAGTTTGCAACATTGATGATTTGTGTGAATTTTGGAAAAAAGCCTAAAATGTGTTGAGTATTGTACAGCACAAATGGAGGGAGGGTGGCACAGCTGTAGAGCTGGTGCCTCATAGTCCCCAGTGATCTGGGATCAATCCTGACCACCAGTGCTGTCTGCATGGAATTCACACCTTCTCTCTCAGACCATATGGGTATCCTCTGACTGTTCTTGTTTCCTCCCAATTTCCAAATGTGCAATACATGAAAGGACACACAGTGCTGGAGTAACTCCAACCATTAAACTAGCAATGTAGACACACGTAACGGCAGATACAGGTTTACAAAAAAGACACAAATTGCTGGAGTGACTCGGCGGGTCAGGCAGCATTTCTAGAGAACATGGATAAGTGATGCTTCGGGTTGAAACCCTTCTTCAGATGTGATTGTAGGGGGGGGGGGGAGCAGATAGATGGAAGAGGGCAGAGCCAGTGACAAAGGATAAAAGTGTGGCAGGTAATAGGTGCACAGAGGGGGAGTTTGATCATCATATGGTTAGACTGATTCCTGGGATGGCAGGACTTTCATATGAAGAAAGACTGGATAGACTCGGCTTGTACTCACTAGAATTTAGAAGATTGAGGGGGGATCGTATAGAAACTTACAAAATTCTTATTTGGACAGGCTAGATGCAGGAAAATTATTCCCAATGTTGGGGAAGTCCAGAACAAGGGGTCACAGTTTAAGGATAAGGGGGAAGTCTTTTAGGACCGAGATGAGAAAAACATTTTTCACACAGAGTGGTGAATCTGTGGAATTCTCTGCCACAGAAAGTAGTTGAGGCCAGTTCATTGGCAGTCACGAAGGGCCGAATGGTCTACTCCTGCACCTATTTTCTATGTTTCTATGTTTCCAACAAAGGCCAGAGATAAAAGCCAGTGGTGTGAAACAGGATTGTAGAGTTGCATCTTGTGACACTAGAGGAAGGAAAGTAGAAGGAGAGGAGAAATAGGTGGGAATCCAGTTGGGACAAAGGCGAGGGAACGGAGGGAGAAAAAGATGATTGTGGGAGAAAAAGACGGGGGTTTGGTGGTAGGTTAATTGGCCACAGCAAATGGCCGTGACAATAGAGATATGTAAAATCTGGGGTGGGGGGGGGGAGAATGTGGTAGAAATAAAATGGGGTTAAGATTGGGCAAGGATAAATGGGTGCTTGGTAGTCATATGAAGGTGGTAGCCAAAGGGCATGTGTTGTGCTGTCTGAATCTACGACTCTACATACTTGCCACTGACAGTTAACACTGCTTCAGTGGTACAATCTCTGATATTCTCCTCACTTCGCTCTACTAATTGAATAGTTGACCATTTCACAGCTTGATTTATTGGGGAAAAAATATTGTGTGAATGGTGTTGAGTAATGTGGTATTTGAGAGGGCAGTAAAAACTGATCAAGGTGCACATATTCAAACAACAAATCTCCAGCTGATATTTAGCTCAAATACTTTTTTTCCTTGCTTTTTAGCTGTGAGCTATGTGGAATAATAATCTTGACAAATCTGATCGATTTGTGGTAGGTTTCCAACATCAATGAAAATAAAATGTTTAATTTTCAAAGAGCAGTTAGATTTCTCGTTCCAAACCATGTTCCAATATTTCTAATCGTGTGGTGCTGGGACCCAAAAGGACATTAAACATCCTAAACAAAAAAGAATCTTCATGAGGTCTGAACAAAATCGCCTCTGGTTATTGTTTGGCATAAGACATAAACTTGCTGCTAAATAATCCAAGGTCTCTGAATAACATAAGGTAGACACAAAATTCTGCAGTAACTCAGCGGGTGAGGAAGCATCTCTGGAGAGAAGGAATGGGTGACATTTCGGGTCGAGACCCTTCTTCAGATTCTGAATAACATTTTGACTTGACAAATACTTAATACGACAAAATACTTTCAATATATCAAACTCATTCAAAATATTTCATACACTGTAATTCATTCTCAGTATACAAGGAGACATATGAAAGCACACTGTAGTTACTTTACAGTGTTTTATATAATGGAGGGAGAAGAAGAATGTGCCATCGATTATTGACCTCATAAATAAACCTCCTGCTAATTTATCATCATGTAGCACTGGAGGCAAAGCTGCATCTCCCCTGGAGTTGCTTGTGATGTGTCATAGGTCATTCTTCTGCTTAGAGGGAATTTTTGCCAAAGCTTTTATGGGAAGACCTCAGAGGCAAGGAATTAATTTACACATGAAAGCCTTGCCTGCCTACTGTATTCTGCAACAAACCGTGACCTTTATCCCCTCAGCTCACCAGGGTAGCATGCTATAAACTCAAGTTTATTCTTTTATCACGATTACTTCACTGGTCCCGATGCCAGTTTTCTCCCAGCTGTGAAAAGTGAACGACTGCAAACAAATCAAATCTAAAGCAAAGACAGTAAAGATGGTCAGACACCATCTATGCAAGAACTAAGGGTACCATATCTTTAGAGATAAGAACCTGGATTTATATTACCTGGACTCAAGTACTTATGGGATTCATTTGCGCCTAATATAATGGGCAAGAACCTCATTTGCAACCAACATCTGCAAATCATTCTTTCTATTAATCCCATCAACTCAGCTTCCCCTAACTTCCTTTCAGCCAATGCCACTTCCTAACCCTGTCTGTGCCACAGAGAGTTTAGTTTAGAGATACAGCATGGAAACAGCTCTTTTGCACTACCTTATTCAAGCTGACAATCGATCACTCATTCGCACCAGTTCTACGTTATCCTGCTTTCCCATCCAGCCCTTACACAATTTACAGAGGCCAATTAACCTACCAATCCACATGCCTTTGGGACGTGGGGGGAAACCGGAGCATCCAGAGGGAGCCCACGCTGTCACAGGGAGAATGTTCAAACTTTGTACAGGAAGCCGCTGAGATCAGGATCGAACCCAGCTCTATGTCGCTGTGAAGTGGCAGCTTTTCCAACGTTCCACAGTGCCAACCACTTGTGGTCAAACTGTCCGTCCTCTCCGCATTGTAATCACCACTCCTCAGCCATCCCACCCAGATACTTACTTGAACGGCACTTGATCCCCTGCTCATCAGTTGCAGAGTAATGAGATCCTAATCAAGATCTGGCCTTTGTTATTCAAACCTAGTAAACATCCTCCATGTGTTCACAAGTCTTGGACTCACACTGATTATTTGGACATGGCCAAAGGCAAAATCGTTGATGACGTAAAGATGTCTGGGACAATGTGCGAATCGTGAAAGACTTCAGAAAGTCATGATGATTAGAGGCAAAATTAGACATCTAATGGAGCAATTTAATGTTATTTAGATTGGATTTAATCCACTGGAAATGAAATGAATGAAGAAGGAATTGACGCATATATAATGAAAAACTATAAACTGTACAAATTGAAGTCCAAATAGAGAATTCTTGAAAGTATACATGTAGATAGATTAATCCATGAAAACAATGGCACTATGTTGGGTCTTAAGTGTAATTGTCATCGAATGCCAGAGTAAAAAGGACACATTTTTGTATTAGTTAGGTCAAGATGAGGAACTGCATTTATTGTACATAATTTTATAATTTTGAATACCCCGCAATAAAACTCTTTATAGGATCCTTTATAGATTCACCAAGATGTTACAAAAATACAAAACTATAAATCATAAGTTCTAGGAGCAGAATTAGGCCATTCAGCCCATCAAATCTAGTCCACCATTCATTCACGGCTGATCTATCTTTCCCTCACAACCCTATTTTCCTGCCTTCTCCCCATAACCCCTGATACCCATACTAATCAAGTTTTATCTATCAATCTCCGCCTTAAAATTATCCATTGACTTGGCTTCCACAACCGTCTGTGGCAATGAATTCCACAGATTCATCACCCTCAGACTAAAGAAATTCCTTTGCATCTTTCTAAAAGTAATCCTTGTCTTCTGAGGCTAGGGCCTCTGGTCCTAGACTCTCTCACTAGTGGAAACATCGTCTCTACATTCACTCTATCCAGGCCTTTCATTATTCTAGGAAAATATCTAGCTTTGCAGCGGTAGAGTTGCTGCCTTACAGCACCGTGGAATCGGATTCGATCCTGACTACGGGTGCTGTCTGTATGGAATTTGTACATTCCCCCGTGCAACGCCCTTCTTTGAATGGGACATTGCAGTCTTTTACATCAGAATAGAAAAGCCAGGCTTTAATTAGATTTTGGAGTCCAAGTCTATTGTTCACTGAAGGAGGCAGCACAAGTAGATAGGTAATCACCGGTAAAAAGCCAGAATGGTATACTTGCCTTCATTGCTAGAGGCATTGAATATAAGAGTCAGTAAATCATGGTGCAGCTCTATAGGACTTTGGCCAGCCACTTTGGATTTTTGCATACAGTTCTGGTTGTCCCATTACAAGAAAGATGAGGAAGCTTTGGAGAGGACACAGAGGAGATTCACCAGGATATTGCCTGGATTACAGGGTTTCAGCTCCAGGGAGAGGTTGGCTAGATTTGCATTGTTTTCTCTGGAACATCAGAGTTTGAAGGGCGATTTGATAAAGTACAGTGTATAAAATTATGAGAGGCATGGATAGGGTAGACAGTCCGAACATTTTTCCCAGGCTGGAAATGTCCAAACCTCAAGAATGTAGCTATAAAGTGAGAGGGGGAAAGTTTAATGGAGACATGCAGGGCAATTTATTTTTTTAAACATATAGTGGGGCCTGGAACGTATTGCCAGGAGTGATGGTGGAAGCAGATATGATAGTGGCATTTAAGAGGCTTTTAGGTAAGCACATGGAAGTGCAGGGAATAGAGGGATAAGGATCATATACAAGCAGATGCGATCAGTTTAACTTGGCAACAGGTCCAGCACATACATTGAGGGCCAAAGTGCCCATTCCTGTGCTGTACTGTTCTATATTCTATGTAATCGGGGAGTGCCTGTAGAAAATTTGGTATGGATTTGGTACGGTGATTAAGTGAAATCAGCCCATGTTAACAGCATTAGCCAGAGGGGCCGACTGGTCTATTTCCAAGCTTTAAAATCTTTCTCATTGACTTACAGAATATTGCTTTTGACTCCTCAAGGGCACAGAATACATAGTTATTCTTCCCTCAGAGCATGGAATACAATGGAGCAAACAGCCAAACACTATAGTTATTCACCGCGCTGTCAATTATCCTCTAGCAGACAGCATTTTATTAGTGAGATTCAAGGTCAAGTTCCATTGGTAGTTGCAAATAGCTGGAGTAACACAATGGGTCGGGCAACATCCCTGGAGAAAATGGAAAGGTGACGTTTTGGATCGGGACCCTTCTTCAAGCTTCATTGTGCATAATGGATGCAGCAGATGGCAAAGGGTTAGGAAAGTAATGTCATAAAACATTACATATGACTGTGCAGTTATCAGAAAAGGACCATGCCACAGTTGAAAAGTGAGCAAGTTTGCAAGGGCTCGAACAACTTCATTGATATCAAACCTACACCATTTATTTATAACAAATCAAATTGTGCAAGAATAGCAATATACCTGTATATTTTACAAAAATACTGTTTGCAAAAAAAACTAATAATTTATATATCTGCAATTGGGCAGCTGCAATGTTTATTATGTGCTGATTTTCTCAGCAGCTTGAGCTTTGTTATCAACACAGAGCATGTCCACCAACTTGTCATCTATATTGTCATTGCCGATGGGTCTGAAAAACAGTTCAACAATGACACCTGCACCAATGCAGCGGACCATAGAAAGTGCAATGATGAGGTTGAAGAAGCGACTGTGATGTTGCGTGCAAGTGCTTTTCACATGTTCTTTGAGCGCTTGATGTGCCTCTTGCTGAAGACTCTGGATGTACCCGACACAGTGTAGTCCTGGAAGCTCTAAAAATGAAAACAGCAATGCATGAGTGTCCAACAGAGTAACAGGCAATCCAAGATTGAGAAACAACAACATTGAACAGACTTCAAATGAAAGTAAAGCTTTGTTTAAAAGGTTTTCATTGTGCATTTTCTTGCAACAAGGAGATAACAATTTTAAATAATAATGCAAGTAATATCCCAAGGACGTGTGCTATTTGGCAAGTTAATTGGCTACTGTACATTATACTGAATGGAAGTGGCTGGTGATAGAACTAAAAAAATGTGAATGGACATGTTGGAGAATAAATGTGTGGGAAGGGAGTTACAGCAAAAGTAAGGAGGGCAATGGGACTGACGGGGATGCTCCAAGAAGTCGTGTCGACTCAATGGGTCAAATAGCTTCCCTGTATGTCAGAAGGAAACATTGGGAGTAGGCATATCATCAGCATTTCAGTTTAAACCTGACAGCAACCTGCAACATATTAAAAATACAACTTGCTGCAATTAAAGAGACAAAAACGATTTTACCTTTGAAAGGCGAATGAATACTTGAGGCAAAGGGAAGACTATGTTCATGGCAGGGTGGAAACTTTAGCTGTGGCCATGAATCAGTACAAATGAATGAATGTTGAATGGCTTGGCTTCTATCTAACAGGTAAGAGTAACATAGTGAAAAAGTTGGAGTAACTCAGCGGGACAGGCAGCATCTCTGGAGAGAAGGAACGGGTGATGTTTCGGGTCGAAACCCTTCTTCAGACTAGTTAGGGATAAGGGAAATGAGAGATATCGACAATGATGTAGAGATCAAGAACAATGAATGAAAGATATGCAAAAAAGTAACGATGATAAAGGAAAACAGGCCATTGTTAGCTGTTTGTTGGGTGAAAACGAGAAGCTGATGCGACTTGGATGGGGGAGGGATAGAGAGAGAGGGAATGCCGGGGTTACTTGAAGTTTGATAAACCATTATTTCATACCACTGGGCTGCAAGCTGCCCAAGCGAAATATGAGATGCTATTCCTCCAATTTGCATTTAGCCTCACTCTGACAATGGGGACCTAGGACAGAAAGGTCAGTGTGGGAATGGGAAGGAGAATCAGTTTTGCAACTGGGAGATCAGATAGGTTCAGACGGACTGAGCGAAGATGTTCAACAAAATGATCGCCCAGTCTACATTTCATCTTGTAGATGTATAAGAGTCCACATCTTGAACAACAGATACAGTAGATGAGGTTGGAGGAGGTGCAAGTGAACCTCTGCCTAACCTGAAAGGACTGTTGTGGTCCCTGGACAGAGTCGAGGGACATCAGGCAAGAGGTACAGAATTGTGAAAACGCACACCTCCAAATTTAGGGACAGTTACTTTCCATCTATCATCAGGCAGTGGAAACATCCAATTGACCTACCATCTACCTCATTGAAGACCTTTGGACGATCTTTAATCAGACTTTACCATGCACTAAACGTTATTCCCTTTAACATGTATCTGTACACTGGACGGCCTGATTGTAATCATGTATTGTCTTTCTGCTGACTGGTTATCATACAACAAAAAGCTTTTCACTCTACCTCGTTCCACGTGGCAATAAACTAAACTAAATAGATAATTGCTAATTCCACACTCATGGCTTGTTCTACACACCACAAGCTTCAGGTTGACTTTTCTGTCCCAGTGTGCATCAAGTCTCATGCAGTCATTATTTGCAGTTAAGAAATATCTTATTTTAAATTCTCAGTCCTGTCTTCAATTCCCTCAATTAAGGTGTTCCTACGACCTCTTCCATCTCCTCCAGCATTGCAATCTTCTAGAATACCTGCACTTCTCCAATTCTGACCCCCGAATTTTAATCACTCAAAGCTAGAAAGAAAACAGAGAAGATTTATAAGGATGTTGCCAGGACTCGAGGGACTGAGCTGTAGGGGAGAGGTTGAGTAGGCTGGAGCTCTATTCCTTGAAGCGCAAGAGGATGAGGGGTGATCTTATGGAGGTGTATAAAATCATGAGCAGAATAGATTGGCTAGACACACTCAGAGTAGCGGAATAAAGGACTAGAGGACTGGAGGACATAGGTTTAAGGTGAAGGGGAAAAGAAGAAGTGAGGGTGGTCCTTATCTCATCTCATTTTTTTTTCTTTTTGTGACATAGGAGGACACTATTCGTCCATTGACTCGCAACCAGTTCTCAGAGCAATCCCAGTCTTACTCCATCACTTATTTCCCTGTAAACCCAATCACTTGTAATTATAGTGATATTTCCAAGAAGGGAGAATGTGAGAATTGAAGTGAAACTTGCAAAGACAAGAAATACAGGCCAGGCAGTATCTGTGGAAAGAGAAAGAGTATTAACAAACAAGGTTGCATGATTTGTACAGAAAGGTTCACTCTGTATCTTCTTCCACGAATGTAGTCAGATCTACTGAGTGTTTCCAACTATTTCTAGTTTTACTTCAGATATCCAGATTCTGCCTAATTTTAAATGCAGGCAAGGATCTTCCCTAACGTTCAGATTCTGCACATCCTCAATGGTAGAAGCAGCAGAGGAGGGAGCTCCACTCAGTGATCTCCATGCTATAGGCTCTTCTGTCATTAGCAAAGGCACAGTGTGCGGTTGGAGTGGGTGGATACCGAATCCAATGGCTTGGCCACCAATAAAGCAAACAGCTCTCACTGGAATGGACTGTGGTCGAGGATGCGAGTTCACTGGTGACGGGTCAGTGTTTCTATTGAGTTGCATGCTGGAAAGGTTTTGAGCAGCTGGAGGGACAATTCTAATGCAACCCTAACAGCATTCTAATTACGCTACTTCCTTAGAAGGCTTAGGAAGTTCAACATGTCCCCAACAACTCTCACTGACGCCTACAGATGTGCCGTAGAAAGCATTTTAGCAGGATACATCATGGCATGTTTTGGGAACATAGAAATTAGACCACAAGAATAGGACCATTCGGCCCTTCGAGCCTGCCCCGCCCTTTGAAATGATCATGGCTGATCATCCAACTCAGTATCCCGTACCTGCCTTCTCTCCATACCCTCTGATCCCCTTGGCCACAAGGGCCACATCCCTCTTCTCCTCTGGCATCATGGCAGCAAAGGGAACAGAAGTGTGAAAAAGACCACCTCCAGAAATAGCTGACAATTCTTCACAGCTGTTAACAGACAATCACGCAAACCACACCTGCCTTCCATTGACTCCATTTTCACCTCATGCTGCCTTGGCAAGGCCAGCAGCATAATCAAGGATGAGTCTACCTTGACTACTCCCTCTTCTCCCCTCTCCCATCGAGCAAAGGGTATAGGAGTGTGAAAACGCACACCTCCAGATTCAGGGACAATTTCTTCACAGCTGTTATCAAGCAACTGAAACATCCTACCAACAGCTAGAGAGCAGTCCTGAACTACTATCTACCTCATTTGAGACCCTCGGACTATCTTTGATCAGATTTTACTGGCCTTATTTTGCACTAAACATTATTCATGTTATTTCCTTCATCATGTATCAGTACACTATGGATGGCTCAATTGTAATTATGTATGGTCTTTCCGCTGACTGGCTAGCACACGACAAAAGCTTTTCACTGTACCTCGGTACATGTGGCACTAAACAAAACTTAAAACAGATGAACACATTCCACGACTTCATTTTCCAAAGGAGGAAAGGTGCAAGAAGTCTGAATAAGTAATAGATTTGCTGTTACTGCATTTCTCTGAATAGCCAGACTAAAACCAAACTATGGTCATATTAAATTACCATTGAGATTTGATTAGAGGTTGATATTTGCATTGAAAGAGTGTAGAATATTTTAGTGAACAAATCTAAACTGACGAGTTAGGTAATCTCACCTAACCTAATCACACCCTGTGACTGGTGGTGTGCCTCAGGGTTTGGTGCTGTTTGACATCTATATCTATGATTTGGAAGAGAATGGACAAGGCATGATTAGCAAGTTTGCAGATGACACTAAAGTGGGTGGTATTGTAGATAATGAAGATGGTTGTCAAAAATTGTAGTAGGATCTTGGTGGGCTGAGGAATGGTTGATGGAATTTAATGCAGAGATGTCCGAGGTGTTGCATTTCGGGCAGTCTAAAAAGGGCAGGACCTATACAGAGAATGGGAGGGCTCTGAATAGTGTTGTAGAAGACGATTTAGGTACATAGTTCCTTGAAAGTGGCATCACAGGTAGATAGGGTGGTCAATAAAGATTGGCCTTCATTAGCCAGAGTATTGAGTTTAGAAGTTGCAAGGTCATGTTATAGTTGTATAAGACATTGGTGAAGCCACATTTTGTGTACGTGTTCAGTTTTGGTCATCGTGTTTTATGAAATATGTTGTCAAGCTGGAAATGGTACAGAGAATATTTAAGAGGATGTTGGCAGGACTCAAGTGCCTGAGTTATCGGGAGAGGTTGAGCAGTCTAGGACTTTATTCCTGCAGAGCAGGAGGATGAGGGGTGATCTTATAGAGGTGTACAAGATCATGAGAGGGATAGATCATGTAAATACACAGTCTTTTACTCAGAGTAGGGAAATCAAGAACAAGAGGACATAGGTTTAAGTGGAGGGGGAAAGATTAATAGTAACCTGAAGGATAACTTTTGTTTACACAAAGGGTGATGGGTCTATGGCACGAGCTGCCAGAGGAGGTAGTTGGGGCTGGTACTATTGTTACCTCATTTGGACAGGTACATGGATAGGATAGGTTTAGAGGGTTATGGGTCAAGCGTAGACAGATAAGACTAGTGTAGATGGGGCATGTTGGCCGGCGTGGGCTAGTTGGGCTGATGGCCTCTTTCAACACTGTATGACTCTATGAGATTCCCGTTTATTTATTTAGCTTGAGAAGCATATTCACACGTTGGTCAGAGCCTGGTGTCTACATGTTGTATTCCCATTATAGTTATGGAGTCACAGACTAGTAGCTGCACTATCACATTCTGCCAGCATCTAGGATGCTCTGTGATAACTCAACCTCGGGGCTTTCCTGTTGTACTATCATGGGCTCCCAGTGCCGTCCTCGATAAATGCAGACACATCATCAGGTGCATCAATGTCGACTTCCGGCACCGGTGTAAAATATTGTGTAAACAATACCACAAACAGCTAACAATGGCCTGCGTCCTTTAGCATTGTAACGTTTTTGCATATCTTTCATTCGTTGTTATAGACAATAGACAATAGGTGTATGAGTAGGCCATTTGGCCCTTAGAGCCAGCACCACCATTCAATGTGATCATGTCTGATCATCCCCAATCAGTAACCCGTTCCTGCCTCCCCATATCCCCTGACTCCGCTATTTTTAAGAGCCCTATCTAGCTCTCTCTAGAAAGCATCCAGAGAACCTGCCTCCACCAGAGAATTCCACAGACTCACCACTCTCTGTGAGAAAAAGTGTTTCCTCGTCTCCGTTCTAAATGGCTTACTCCTTATTCTTAAACTGTGGCCCCTGGTTCTGGACTCCCCAACATCGGGAACATGTCTCCTGCCTCTAGCGTGTCCAAGCCCTTAACAATTTTATATGTTTCAATGAGATACCCTCTCATCCTTCTAAACAAGCCCAGCTGCCCCATCCTCTCAGCATATGACAGTTCCGTCATCACGGGAATTAACTACATCGTCTATATCTCTCGTTTCCCTTTCCCGTGACCTTCAGTCTGAAGAAGGGTCTCGAACCGAAATGTCACCCATTCCTTCTATTCAGGGATGCTGCCTGTCCCGCTGAGTCACTCCAGCTTTTTGTGTCCATCTTCGGTTTAAACCAGCATGTGCAGTTCATTCCTACACTGTAAATCATTGAAAGCTAATTTAGGATCATATATTACATCCCAAGTTTTCCTTCAATTCCAACATAATTTTGAGCTTTGAGGCAGAACCTAAATATGTTTTAAACAAAACTGAAAATTTCAGTATTAGCTCAGTTGTCTCATTGGTATATCTGAATCAGTAGACAACAGATTTCAAATCTACTCCAGACACCTGGGCACTCCAGACATGCCAGCATCTGCAGTTCATTTTGCACATTTTGACTGCATATACCAGCATCTGCAGTTCCTTTCCATACATTTTGTCAGCCGGTCTGAAGAAGGACCCGGGCCCGAAACGTTCCCATCCTTTTTCTCCAGAAATGCTGCCTAAGAGTTACTCCAGCACTTTGTGTCTATCTTCGACATACCAGCATCTGCAGTTCCTTTCTACACACTTGTGCATGTAACCCAGGGAGGGGTGATTAAACCGAGCTACGGCGTTAATGTCGTTGATCTCTAAAAGTCAGGTCTTAATAAATTGAATTGAAATAAAATAATGGCCTGCCAATATTAATCCCACAGTAACACGATAGGTGGTCGTTCCTATCATTGTTGTAGGTGCCCCCTGGTTATACGTTTGCCCAAAGTAAAATGATAAGCTGGTTTAGTGCATCCTCTGTAGAGATGAGAAAGGTTTTTTTTGTTTGAATTAGCGCTCGACTCGAGTTATGTTCCAAACTGTGTCAGTAGTAAGTAATGAGAAACTGCCCGCGAATACTACCCCTCTCTGGAGTACGGATGTCAGGTTTACGGATGCGAAGACGGGAGGATGGGGTTAAGAGGGAAAGATAGATCAGCCATTATAGGATGGGGGAGTAGACTTGATGGACCGAATGGCCTAATTCTGCTCCTATCACTTATGACATTATGAACTACGGTGCAACGCTGATTTTGCGGTTATCCTTTACTCTGTATGATGCACAGAGGAGAGGAGAAGTTGTGATGTAAACAAACTTTTAAAGTTCACGGAGAAGAAGAAACATTAAGCCACTTGTTTCACGATGTAAATAAAATAAAACTTGTAATTTAAGGCAATTAAAGGTAATTTAACTTACCGTTCTCGGGGGCATCTGGAAACATTTTGCAACCATTATAACTGAGTTTATTAGTGAATAAAATACCGACCTGGGTTAAAGAGAAGGGTCCCTTTCAGGTAGGCGTACTCCTTGGGGGTAATATCCAGGGTCCAGCACTTGTTGAGAAACCGCTTAATGGTGTGGATGTCGGCTGCCGAAGCCGTGTGAAGATCCTCGCTGTCTTGTGTGTGTCCGCGGGTCCACTGGTTAAAATCATGTGTAAAATGCTAGTGGCGGTGACCTCCACCGTTTCAAAATTGACTTTGTCTTGCGCCAGTCCCAGGACCAGGAGCGGTGCCCAGCACCTTCGCACCAGGGTGACCTGGTCTCCCCCGGGCAATGCATGGAAGCAGGGCACGTTCTGGATAAACGCCAGGGTCTTGGCCAGGACGGCGGAGGCTTCGGCGCAGGTGATGTGGGGCCACTTCAGCACCAGTCTGCGCCGGGATGGGCAGGCACAGCCCGGGGACACAGCGGCTGACAGGCGTCCCGGCTCCGGCTCCTCGCTCTGCAGCAGCTTGTACAAGATGCTGCTCAGAGCCCGGCCCTTCCTGCACTCACACACGTCGCCGCAAGCCCAGGACATCGCTGCCCAGCTCCGAGGCTCCCCCGGGCTGCGGGCTCCTTTATAGCAGTCAGTCCGACCCACCTCATCCAGGGAAACACCCACTGCTGGTGGCGACAGCGGCAGAGAGCGCCCGCCCGCTGACTAGTGCAGGGAACTCGGTGTAGATGACTGTGCTGTACACGCCAAGCCTCGTCTATGGGATCTGTCTGCACACCCAGACTCGTCTACTGAGATCAGACTGTGTACACCCAGCCATGTCTATGGGATCAGACTGTGCCTATAGCCCCGTCCAATGGGATCAACTCGATCCAAGGCCGCAAGAAATAGCAGGGAATTGTGGACGCAGCCCAGACCATCACACAAACCAAACTCCCTTTCATTGACTACATTTACACCTCACGATGCCTGGGCAAGGCCAGCAGCATAATCAAGGACGAGTCACACCCTGGCCACTCCCTGTCTCCCCTCGGGCAAAAGTTATAGTTGTGTGAAAACGCACACCTCCAGATGCACGGACAGTTTCTTCCCAGCTGTTATCAGGCAACTGAATCAACCTACCTACCACAACCAGAGAGCAGTGCTGAACTGCTATCTACCTCTTTGATGACCCTGGGACTATCCTTGATCGGACTTTGCGGCTTTATCTTGGACTAAACGTTATTCCCTTATCATGTATCTATACATTGTCTATTATTGTGGATGATCAGTCATGATCACATTGTATGGCGGTGCTGGCTCGAAGGGCTGAATGGCCTTCTCCTGCACCTATTGTCTATTGTCTACACTGTAGATGGATCGATTGTAACCATGTGTTGTCTTTCTGCTGACTGGTTATACACGCAACAAAAGATTTTCACTGTACTTCAGTACACCTGACGATAAACTAAACTAAATTAAACTAAACTGCTGTGCGGGCAGAAACATCTTGGTGAACCTCGTTTGCACCCTTTCCAATGTCTCCACTTCTTACCTGTAATGGGGCGTCTAGAACTGCACATATCACTCCAAATGCAGCCTAATCGTGACTTCCTGACTCTTACACTCAATGATCCGACTGATGAAGACAAGCAGACCACATGCCTGCTTTACCTCTATCTACCCACTTTGCAACTTTCAGGGAACAATGGACTTGGACAGCCTCTGACCCAGAGAAACAGCCCTGGTTTCTACAATTTCGCCTTATAACTAATCAAACGGGGTAACATCCTGATAACATCTTCAGCACCCTCTCCAGATCATCCACATCCTTACCTTGTGAACTAATTCCTGGCATTTTACAAAAAAACCCAGCA
Organism: Leucoraja erinaceus; assembly: GCF_028641065.1. Lineage (NCBI taxonomy): Eukaryota > Metazoa > Chordata > Chondrichthyes > Rajiformes > Rajidae > Leucoraja > Leucoraja erinaceus. The sequence goes on along the minus strand of NC_073389.1, from coordinate 15,611,445 downwards.
AATCAAAAGTGTACGGTGGAACTTTGTCGTGGCCACTTTGTTGTGGCTACCCAGTGGCCCCCAAGTTCTTTAAAATTCCGTTCATGTATTTTCAGTGGAATTAATGAATTCCAGGAACATTGGATCAAGATATGCTTTATGTTCCATTCGGTAAAGTCATATGTGATCTGTTACCTAACCTCATACCGCATATATCTCTCTTTTTGTCACACTACTGAAGCCCTATGATGAAGACAAATGTCAGACTGCTACAGCCGCTGCCATCACAATCAGTGTATAAAGGATGGTGTGCTAAAGAGGTCAAGCTCGACATTCACCAACTGAAGACCTTGTAGGAAAGAACTGCAGATGCTGGTTTAAACTGAAGATTGACACAAAAAGTAAGGAGTAACTCATCGGGACAGGCAGCATCTCTGGAGAGAAGGAAAGGGTGATGTTTCGGGCCGAGACCCTTCTTCAGACTCGTTAGAGAAAGGGGAAATGAGAGATATATACAGTGATGTAAAGAGATAAAGAATAATGAATGAAAGATAGGAAAAACAAGTAACGATGATAAAGGAGACCGGCCATTGTTGGCTGGTTGTTGGGTGAAAACGAGAAGCTGGCACGACTTGGGTGGGGGAGGGATAGAGAGAGAGGGAATGACGGGGTTACTTGAAGTTAGAGAAATCAATATTCATACCACTGGGCTGAGACCGTGAATGATCCACTCACATGGTCCAAATATGTGCTTTTCAAGTTAGATGATCTCATCATATACAGGAAATCTAAGTATGATCTTTGCAAAGCCATCGGGAACACCAAAGACAATTCTGGACCAAACTAGAGCCCCAGACTAATCACACAGATACCTATTGATTATGGCAAGGTTTGCATGTTATGACTGACTACAAAGCAAAGGTCGGGCAGCATCACTGGCAACAATGGGTCTCTCCCTGATGAACTCAATGCATTCCATGCTCATTTGAACAGAAGGTCAGTGGAATGATGTCGCCTATCCCAACAGCCTCAGGACCACATGTACTAAGGGGCTAGTTTGTCCCAGTGTAGAGAAATCAAGAACTGAGAACTGTAGAGTAATCAAGGCCTTAAAGTGAGAGGAGCAACTTTTTCACACAGAGGGTGGTGGGTGTATGGATCGAGCTACCAGATGATGTGGTTGAGGCAGATACAATAACAATGATTAGAAAACATTTGGACAGGTTCATGGACAGGAAAGGTTTAGAAAGAAATGGTCCAAATGTTGGCAAATGGGATAAGCTCAAGAAGACACCTTGGTCAGCATGGACTGGTTGGGTTGAAAGGCCTGTCTCCATGCTGTGTGGCTTATGACTCGACAATGAATACCTTCTAACATATTCCCAATATATGTTAAGATACCTGTCTTGTATTTTCTGCTTCCTATCACCTCACCTCATGTTATTTCTAATCTAATGGAATCCTTCCTGTATTGGGGGACATTTGGAAAATTAACAGCAGTCCATCAACTATCTCACTCGGCAGTATGTTTAATAAGATGTCAAGAGTTATGGGAAAAAGGCAGGAAAATTGTATTATTTGGCAGAGACGATCCATGATTGAATGGCGGGGTAGACTCGATAGGCCGAGCGGCCTGATTCTACTCCTATAACGTAAATATTGGTGCTGCAGAATGACAAGTCTTCAGCTCCTGATTGAGCACCAATATTTTACTCAGTACTGTGGCCCTCATTTTCCAGTTCACTTCAGCAAGTTCTAAACTAAACTAAACTAAGGCCTGGATGTAATATCAACACCCCAAATTTGCTTTTAATATGAAAGTAATGTACTATTGTTGCATGGCCTGTCTTCTCAACATCAACCTCTTCTTTAATATTCTCTTTAATCTTATGATTCAAGGTTGTAGCTTTTTTTCTTTATCACACTTATTTTACATATACTTATACATTTAGTTTGGAGAATCTCCACACGCAGAAAAGTATTTCGCCCAGTTCTTATAGTTATTCTTTCACTATGCACTCGGTGTTTCATCATTAAATCTCCTGAAATGTTTTGTTCACCCTTTTATCTCTTCTTCTGTTTTTAAATCAATTGCAACCATATTGCAATCAGTGCAGAAATATTACCCTTTCTCTCAATTTTCCACTGTCAGGCGAAACACAAAGTTCTACTCTAATTCTGACCTTGATGAAGAATTTGCAGCTTCTCGAGAATCAGTTGATATTTTCACTGAAAATGTATCAAAATATTTCCAAAATTATCTTCCACAGTCTTTATTGATGATTTTTTTTAAGCTATTTCTTCTTGCATTTCCCACTCTACTAATCAATAGTAATTCCTAGTTATTAGCTAATGAAACTGACTGCAAGGATTATAACAAATGAACGAGGATCAAAATTAAGGTAGAATGTAGAAACAAGGAAATTCAGATGCGGGTATACAAAAAAGGACACAAAGTGCTGGAATAACTTAGCGGGTCAGGCAGCATCTCTGGAGAGTTGAGTTTAATTTATTGTCACGTGTACTGAAGTACAGTGAATATCTTTCATTGCATGCAAACCAGTCAGCGGATAGTCAATACATGATTATAATTGAGCCATCCACAGTGTACTGATACATGGATAAACGATGTTTCGGATGGGGATCCTTCTTCAGGCTGATTGTAGGGGGAAGGGGCGAAAGACAACTGGGAGAGAGGAGATAGGACAAAGCATAGCAGATGATAGATGGCCAGAGGCGAGGAGGTTATGATAAGCAGATAGTTGCACCAGAGGCCAGATATAAAACCAAAAGGTGTGAGACAGACCGATGGAAGAGTTGCAAATTGTGAAGCCAGAGAGAGGAATGAAGAAACATAGAAAATAGGTGCAGGAGTTGGCCATTCTGGCCTTCGAGCCAGCACCGCCATTAAAAATGATCATGGTTGATCATCCACAATCAGTACCCTGTACCCTTTTCCACATATCCCTTGATTCCGTTAGCCCTAAGAGCTATATCCAACTCTCTCTTGGATACATCCAGTGAATTAACCTCCACTGCCTTCTGTGGGAGAGAATTCCACAGATTCACAACTCTCTGGCTGAGAAACGTTTTCCTCATCTCAGTCCTAAATGGCCTATCCTTTATTCTTAAACTGCGACCCCTGGTTCTGGACTCCCCCAACATGGGGAACATAAGATCCCCTATCATCCTTCTATATTCCAGGAATATAAGCCCAGTCAATCCATTCTTTCATCATATGTCAGTCCCGCCATCCCGGGGATTAACCTGGTGAACCTACGCTGCACTTCCTCAATGTAGGAGGTGAGGGGGGGGGGGATGAGAGAAATAACTTGGAGTGGAGGTGGAGCACAGCAGAGGGGGGAGAGAGATATGGGTGGTGTGAGGGAGAAAAGGGAGCGGGAGGGTGGGGTTGTTGGAAGTTACATAAAATTGTAAAGTTCAATGTTGGGTTGTAAGCTACAGTGCAGAAAATGAGGTGCTTTACCCCCTGTTTGGCCATGGAGGAGGCCCAGGACAGAAAGATCAGTGTATCAATGGGAAGGGGTTAAAATACTTGGCAACTGGGAGATCCAGTAGGCCTCAGCGATCCGAGCGCAAGTGTTCAGCGAAATGGTAGCTGAATCTACGCCTGGTGTCGCCAATGTACAGGAGGCCACATCAGGAACACTGGATGCAGTACACAAGGTTAGAAGAGGTGCATGTGAATCTCTGCCTCACCTGGGAGGACTGTTGGGTTTCCTGGTGGGAGGCAAGGGAGGAGGTACAGGGACAGGTGTTACATCTCCTGCAGGTGCATGGGAAAGTATGGGTGGGGTGGTGTGGGTGGGAAGGCACGAGTCAACCACGGAGTTGTGGAGAGTGATCTCTGCAGAAGGTGGAAAGGGATGGGCATTGGAAGATGTTACTCGGGATGGGATCAAGTTAGGGTTATGGAAATATTGGAGGATGATTGGTTGGATGTGGAGGCTGGTGGGGGTGATAGGTGAGAACCAGGGGAATCCTATTTCCATTTGGGGGGGTGGAGGCGGGAGCTGAACCATGGGACACAGAGAAGACGTGGGTGAGAGTTATTGAGGAAAATATTTTGCAAAATAAATTATTTCGATACACGCTATTTTATTTGATAAAAGAACCATGCTTGAACCAAAAAAACAAATTCAACTGGTTCATTTGTCTTACATTTACCAATAAGGCTTTCTATTCAGAGATTTTTAACTCTTTTCTCCTGGATGAACCAGTGCTGATTTTGGATTAGGCCATTAACTTTTCGCGATCTTATTCTGGTTTTCAAAGCATTCGATTCAGAATCATTTTTGTAAATCATGGTAGGCTTCTGTAGGAAATAATGTTTTGCATGTTACAACAAATAGTACTTTCGTTGTCTTGTGAAGTTGTGATGATTAGCATAGCCACAAAAAACATTAAATATTTGCTCAAATTATAATTTTGTTTTGTTAGTTAAGAATAAAACAAATGGAGGTAAATAGAATTAGGAAATGCACCACTCATTACTTGACAGAAGAGGTAAGCGAGGCTCAATAGTTCACTCCCATTTCTATGTTGTTATGTTTTAAGTTCAAAAGCCCACTCGGGAACTGACCTAGGAAAAGAATATTCACATTGAGAAGATGCATTGATTGAAATCATACTTCAATAGGTGGACAAAAAATACTGGAGTAACTCGGCGAGTTACGCAGCATCTCTAGAGAGAAGGAATGAGTGATGTTTCCGGTCAAGACCCTTCTTCAGACTCCAGAACTCCTGTTGGAGAGAGGAGGAGAACTTCTTCAAAATAGGCCTACCTTGAGGAGATTTTGCAATGGAGCAGGAAGGAACTTCAGGAAGGAATTGCAGGTGCTGGTTCATACTGAAGATTGACACAAAATGTTGGAATAACGCAGCAGGTCAGGCAGCATCTCTGGAGAAAAGGAATAGGTAATGGCCGAGACCCTACTTCAGACTGGTTCAATAGGTGAATTATGAATAATTAATTCCATCAAGAGAGAGTAAATGTAATATTTGTCTTTCTTGCCAATCTGAGCTGAATGGCAGATACAGAGCAATGTTACACCACATCCTTGTAAGAAGGAAAAAATATTAAAAATTCTTATGAGGGGAAATTTTGGTACTTGGTGTTCCTTTTTATTTAGTCAAAGGGGGCATTAGCAAAGGTCAATGAATAGACCACCCAACCATTTTTATTAACGAGGGAATATATACAGGGACACTATACAAATCCAGGATATCCTGGTCAAAGAAATGTGTTCAAACATTAACAGCCATTATGTCTCAAGTAGACAAAAAGAGACAGGAAGTCATTAGGCAATTATAATTTCCCTTTAGGAATAGACCTCTGAGGCAGTTGAAAACAAGGAGGGAAAGTACAATATGCTGAAGTTACTACATGTTTAACCCCCCCGATAATCTAGACAGAGAAGAGAAAGTTCAGAAAGATAACAGAATGGTAATATATTAAACCAGATGAAAAGGCAACATCTGTCCCCATTATGGCTTAGAAATTATTATTTTCCCTGGTAAACTTACACCTTGTAGTTTTTTTTAATTGAATTTTAAATCATTTCTTTGTGCAAATTGAAACACCTCTACTTTGTTCTGCCTTCACACTAAGACCCTTGCTTCAGGTACAGCATTCCTGCTTTTATATTATAGTCCTCTCGAAATGAATGCGAACATTGCATTTGCCTTCCTTACTACCTATGCAATCTGCAAATTAACCCTTTGGGAATCCTGCACTGGCATTCCCAAGTACCTTTGCACCTCCTATCTCTAGATCCTCTCCCCATTTAGAAAATAGTCTATGCCTTTATTCCTTCTACCAAGCTGTATGACCACACACTTTACCACACTGTATTCCATCTGCCACTATTTTGCTCACTCTCCCAACCTGTCCAAATCCTTCTGCAGTCTCCCTGCTTCCTCTACACTACCTGCCCCACCACCTATCTTCATATCATCTGCAGACTTAACGACATAGCTTTCAATTCCATCATCCAAATCATTAATATACAATATGAAAAGTAGCGGACCCAACACCGACCCCTGCACTAGTCACCGGCACCAACCCGGAAAAGCAACCTTACTAAACTCTCATCTTGCTGAGCAGCCTCACATGCGGCACTTTCCCAAAGGCCTTCTGGAAATGTGTGCAACCTAGCAACTTTTCATTGTTTGTATGTGAACCAGGCTTTGGATATCAAGTTATCATCCTGTAGATATCAGAGATCATCTTAAATGTTAGCAGATCACCCATGGTGTTACTCAGAGTTAGTCCAAAGGTCGATAATGCCCCTGTCCCACTTAGGAAACCTGAACGGAAACCTCTGGAGACTTTGCGCCCCACCCAAGGTTTCCGTGTGGTTCCCGGAGGTTTTTGTCAGTCTCCCTACCTGCTTCCACTACCTGCAACCTCCGGCAACCACCTGCAACCTCTGGGAAAGCACCAAAACCTTGGATGGAGCGCAAAGTCTCCAGAGGTTTCTGTTCAGGTTTCCTAAGTGGGACAGGGGCAAGGCACCGCAATATTACAAGAGCCAGAGATTTATCAGCACCAAAACAGTAATTGGGATATTAAATTCTGATGAACATGGGGGATGAGTTTCATAATTTCATGAACATTAAGGCACACTTTGGAAATCATACAGATTACGATTATATTTTATTGTATTGAATCCTTAGTACAGGAGTTCCCAACCTTTTTCGTTTAATAGCACATAACTATGTTATTTTATTTATTTATGAACAACTAATGATGAACAATTATCAAACCAGAATGGATTGGGGAACTGCGACAAGGCATTGCCAGATTGTGGAGGCCAGGTCAGAGGCAGATGGCAAAGGCCTATATTTGCAAGCCTGGCAACTGGTAGCTGAAGGTGCCAACGTTGAAGAGCACAGTGGCTTAGAGGGCAATCAGAGTTTTCAAAGCAGAAAATCATGCATTTTAAAAAAATATTAAAATCTAGTTGCTTTTAGTATTTGGACTTTGGGTAATGTGACAAGGAACTGGCCTCAACTACCTTCTGCGGCAGAGAATTCCAGAGATTCACCACTCTGTTTTCACACAGAGAGTGGTGAATCACTGGAATTCTCTGCCGCAGAAGATAGTTGAGGCCAGTTCATTGGCTATATTTAAGAGGGAGTTAGATGTGGTCCTTGTGGCTAAAGGGATCAGGGGGTATGGAGAGAAGGCAGGTACAGGATACTGAGTTGGATGATCAGCCATGATCATATCGAATGGCGGTGCAGGCTCGAAGGGTCGAATGGCCTACTCCTGCACCTAATTTCTATGTTTCTATGTTATATTTGTTTCTCGCCCCTGGTTCCTCTGAGAAGTGATGGTGAGACTTCTCCTTGGCATGTTGTGTAAGCAGCCTGTAACATGCAGTGTTTCTTCTCTTTTGGGAATTTCAGAATGACAAGCCTTTTCGAACTCACTGCTCTTCAAAGATCCTCTCAGGATTTATCAACTGTCCAAATACATACTGAACTATCTCTCAGAAAGGAATTGTATGACATTTAATTCAAAAGAAAACTGAAGTTAGAGAGAAAGTGTCGACATTATGGGGGACAGTCGGAATGTGAGGTAAATTTTTCACACAAATTTTCACACAATTTTTCGCCCGAATTGTTACCTATTGATTTCCGCACCAGACGATTTGTGAAAGACAGGAATATCGTAGTTTGCAATCACCAGGCAACCTCTCTTGATCTTTCGCTTTAATAATGTTGACTGAGTTCAACTTTGGGGCCTGCAGTTAAAACACCAGGAGGCACCTGCATTGATACAATGCCTTTAATGTCCCAGGGAGCAGCGCGCGCGGCTGGAGCGTCCTGGGGAGCTGCGCAGGACTGGAAGGCGCCCTGGTTGGCCTGACTTGCCTCATAGGCCTCCCAGGGGACTGCGGAGAAGCTGGGCGGCTAGACTTGTCTGGGCAGAAGGAGCCTCAGCGGTAGCGGCATCGGGAGCCTTGGCGGTGGCAGCGGTAGACTCGGTGACAGAGGGAGCCTCGGTGGCAATGTAGGCCTTGGTGGCAGTGGGTGCCTCAGCGGTAACATAGGCCTCGGTGGCAGTGGGGCCTCGCGGTTGATGAGCGTGAGGGGGGAGGGGAAGACAATGGGGACCCGGTGTGGGGGGACCGCTGTGAGGGACGGTGGGAGAACAAAAGGGGACCCGGTGTGGTGGAGGGCACTCTAGGTTATAATCCTCTGCCCAGGTGATAAGTCTGTGTTTGTTTGTTTGTTTGTTCATTTGTTCCGGTGAAGGCGCCCTGCTCACGGCAGCCAACCAACAGTCGCTTGTCTTATTCATTTTGTTTTCACTTTTAATTTCTAGTTTTTGTGTAGCTTGTGTGTTGTGACTGTCGGCAGATTAATTTCCCTCCGGGGATAAATAAAGTTTTATCATATCATATCGTATCGTATGTAATAACATTTTCCAAAGCTGCATATAATATTAATTAATGGGCCTGTCCCACAGGTGATTTTTTTGGGCGACTACAGGCGACTGCCGCAAAATTTTCAACATGTTGAAACTTTTTTGCTGCCAGTGGCAACAATTTTGCTGTCGTAGGTCGTCGTAGGTTGATGTAGGTGTTGTGGTAGATGCTGTTGTAGGTTGTCGCCAGTGAATTCCATTAAAACTAGTCCCTGGCAGTCGTCTAAAGAGTCGCCTAAGTGGGACAGGCCATTAATGGTTTACACTGAGCCACAGAAAGAGATTTCAGGACAGGTGACCAAAGACTCAGCCATAGAGATGGAATTTAAGGTGTATCTAGAAGAAGGAGTGAAGGCTGTAAAGTCTCACCACAGCCTGAGTTGGACCAAATGCAAATTGGAGGAACAGCACCTCATACTTCACTTGGGCAGCTTACAACCCAGCAGTATGAATATTAATTTCTCTAACTTCAAGTAACCCTTGCGTTCCCTCTCTCTCCATCCCTCCCCCAGCCTAGTCATCATACTAGTTTCACTGTTGTCCTGCTGAGTTTCATTGTTTGTATCCACTCATTATCACCTTTTCCTCACCTTGCTTAGAATGAGATAAAATCCAACAGCTTTAAAGAGCTTTTTCTTCCTTTGTACCACCGTTTCCATATGTGCATTGAGTCCTTGACAAATACTTATGTGACTTCTGTTGAGTAAATGGGACATAAATGTCCTAATGTCACTTTTTCCGGGCCCTATTGATTGCACTATTTACCGCCACCAGATACATCTCCATTTTTAACTACAAAACAAACTGTTGAAGGAACTCAGCGGGTCAGGCAGCATCTGTGGAGGGAAATGGACAGATGACATTTGGGGTCAGGATCTTTCTCAAGAATCCTGCATCTGAAATTTGCCTCCCTTCTTATTGTGATTCAGTGATGTTCCATGGTAACTTAAGATCAGAAATTGAGTTGCCTGTGACATTTAAAGGGAACTGCTAATTTAAGGAGATGTTTATAAATCTTTTACTAACGTAGATATGGAGAAATTAAAATTAGCAAAGGCGTGAATCTCATGAATCAGCTAGCTTTCATGTGTAGGAAGGAACTGCAGATGCTGGTTTACAACAAAGATAGACACAGAATGCTGGGGTAACTCTGCGGGTCAGGCAGCATCTCTGTAGAAAAGGAATAGGCGAGGTTTTGGGTCTTGACTCTTCTTCAGACTTCTTCAGACTGAAGAAGGGTCTCGACACAAAATGCTTCCTATTCCATTACTCCAGAGATGCTGCCTGACCCGTGGAGTTACTCCAGCATTGTGTGTCTATCTTCAGCTCGCTTTCATACAGATGGAATCATTACTTTCTTTAAAGAAAATTTTATTTCTCTTCTGCGTGCAGATTTTCGGCTGGTGTGGACTGCAGATTTCTCTTCACCTTGAGTGCATCCTATTAAAGAGAGAACTTCCCAACCTGAAGGGATGCAAAATGTACTGATTGATGATCTTTATCACTGTACTGTTGATGAGAACCTGATTGCTATTAACCACAGATCACTTTTTACTGCATTGCCATTGTTACTTGTAACCTTGGCACTTTTCTGACTGATTTGCTGCTTAGAAATAATGCATTAGCAGAAGAAGCTCAGATGTAACCCTGGAAGACAATAACAATATAATTCAGTAACCAACCTTCTGATAGATTGACAAATAGGAGACTTCAGTCTGCTCATCACTGCTGTCTAGCGAAGGTGTAAACACTGAGGTTTTAATGAAAATGTAGCTTATTTTCTTTGTTTCACATCTCCAGGTGCGTTTGTGATTGATTCATAATATGCTCAGGGTCATAATAATATGGGCTGTATGCAAGGCCAATGTAAAACCTAATGACAAATAGCAAATAGAAGATGTGCAAAATTGTTTATGGTGTTGTAGCTTCCATTTTTTACTGAATCATTGCTTAAATAGCTGTCATGAAATAACACCAATAATGACTGTATTTAATATAGTAGATATTTGTTAACCCTTAGATAACTGCACTATTCTGGTTACTGTAGATTGTCCCTTGGAACATAGAACATAGAACAGCACAACGCCGGAAAAGGCTCTTCAGCCCACAATGTCTGTGCTGAACATGATGCCAAGATCAGACTCCTATCAGCCTGCAAATAATCCATATCCCTCTATTCCCTGCATTTCCACGAACCTATCCAAAAGTCTCTCAAATAACACGTCATATCTGCCGCAACCACCAACCCCATCAGCACAATCTCGGCACTCACCACCCTCTGTGTAAAAGGACTTGCCCCACCCATCTCCTTTACACTTTGCCCATCTCACTGTAAAGCCTTGTGCGTAGGTGAGTGATAGAATTGGCTGGGTAGTGGGGAGGGGGGGTGGAGTTGATGGCAATGCGGAGAATAACACGAGATTTGTGCAGAATTACTGCAAGTGAGTATTTGATGATTGCCGAACTCTGTTCGGGGCAAAGGTCCTGTTTCCATGCTGTACAACTCCAAGCGTTCCCACAGTGCTGAGCTTGAACATGTGTACTTCCTCAGCTTGTTGGATCTGACAGAAATACCCTGAAGACCCTGCTGGTCTACAGTCATGTCTGGCGAAATAAAATACATTCCAATGGCACATCAACCTTGAGGACGGTCCAAATAATTCTTAAATTTATGATTAAACTTCAGAATGACATTCTCAGAGTGACAGACTGTGTTTGACAATCTGTCTTCCTCACACAGCTGAATCCCATCGCTACATGTCACCAGCAATGAATATGGCCACTAGTGGATGCCCAGATACTGATGCCTCCTGTTACTGTTTACTGTGGGTATTGATTGAGGGACAGGCTGACTTGAATTATGTAGGAAAGAACTGCAGATACTGGCTTAAATCGTAGACACAAAATACTGGAGTAACTCAGCGGGACAGGCAGCATCTCTGGAGAGAAGGAATAGGTGACATTTTGGGTCGAGACCCTTCTTCAGACTTGAATTATGTTGTCAATTAAGGGTACATTATTTATATGCAACTTCACTTGCCAAGCAATTTTGCTTGAACAAGGTCACGATCCACGAGGCCAGGATTAATATGCGATTAACCAGGATTATTTACAACACAGCGATGACCATCTTGAAGAAACTGGAGATGAATTACCAGCATAAGTTTACTGTTTTAATGCACTTTAGGATTCTAACAAAGCTTGTGTTTTTAAGCTGACACTTGGTTCAGAAAGTTAGCTGGACACGAATATCATGAGTACATGAATAAGTCAGAGGCTGGATGTCTTGCAGTGAATTACTCACTTTTGGTTTGGAGACGCAGCGTGGAAACTGGTCCTTTAGCCCACCGAGTCCACGCTGATCATCGATTGCCCCTTCGCACCTATTCCATGTTATCTCACAATCTCATCCACTCCTGACACACGGGGCAATTTACAGAGGCCAATTATCCTACAAACCTACACATCTTTGGGATTTGGGAGGAAGCCAGAACATCTGGAGGAAACCCACGTGGTCACAGGGAGAACATGCAAACTCCACACAGACAGCACCCGAGGTTTAGATCAAACCCAGATCTCTGGCGCTGTGAGGTTGAATCTCTACCAGCTGCGCCACTGTGCTGAGCTACTGCACCACTGCTTTTGTATTAATTCACCAATCAAGAGATAGGTGGAATAATTTTCAACCTGCCTGTAAGAGTGTAGCTGTAACAACACTCGAGAAACTCAGTACCACCCAGGACAAAGCAGCCAACTGCATCGTCTTTCCGGCTACCACCTTAAATCTTCACTGCCAGAAAGACCGGCTCAAGTTGCCAGTGGTGCTCTTAGAACGGTCCAACTCTTCAAATCCTCCTTGGTAGCAGCTACCAAATCTGTGAACTGTATCACCAACTAGAACAAAAGCACCAGGAAAAATATTCAAGTTTCCATCCAAGTCACACACAGTCCTGCCTTTGAAATAGGCATCCACATTCTAAAGATAGACTCAAAATGCTGGAGTAACTCAGCAGGTTAGACGACATCGCTGGAGAACATGGATAGGTGACGTTTCAGATCGGGAAACCTCTTCAGACTTCGGATGCTGCCTGACTCACTGAGTTACTCCAGCATGTTGTGTCTATCTTTGGTATAAACCAGAATCTGCAGTTCTTTGTTTCTACATCCACATTCCAACGTTGTTACAGCGACAGAATCTTTGTAGTTTCCATGCAGAGTTCCTTGACAACAGGGTCAGCCGTGGGTGAAGAAAGTACTTTGTCAAAGGGATTTAGAGGGAAGGTTTGCAATGTCAGTGAAGCGCATCACCTGAACAAAATCAAATCAAAAGGTAGACCGAAGAATATGTTTTCAGAATAAAGGGGGTAGATTTAAAATGTTAACACTGGGAGCCAGCTCACTGTCACTGGGATTGACACTATAATTATGGTAGTCTAATGCTGCCTGTGCAGCTCAGTGCGCTGCTGATGGATCAGAGTTCCCTGGAAATGAGTAGCGCTGCACACAAAATGATGGAGTAACTTAGGGGCCAGGCAGCATCTCCAGAGAAAAGGAAAATGTGACTTTTCGAGTCGGAACCCTTTTTCAGCCCCGAGTTGTCACCTATTCCTTTTCTCCAGAGATGCTGCTTGTCCTGCTGAATTACTCCGGCACTCTGTGTCTGTCTTCGATATAAACCAGCATCTGCAGCTCCTCCCCACACTATGAGTAGTGTTAGGCTGACCCACTGACATTGTTCACTTACCGACACAAAACTCTGAGGAAATACTGCGTAGGTGAGTTATTCATCAATCATTCAATGCTGTCAATTGCTGGGACTTTTTGCTCCACTGAAACTACGGTGCTTCATTGTGTGGATCGTACACCACTGCTACTGCTCAATGTTAAGCCCCTGTCCCACTTAGGAGACCTAAACAGCAACCTCTGGTGACCTTGCCCGCCACCTAAGCTTTCCATGAGGTCACCGGAGGTTTTGGTCACTCTCGCTAATGGTCGAAAGTGGTTTCCGCGTGGTCGAGGCTTCATCTAGGTTGCTGCTATTTTTTCATCATGATTAAAACCGGCCTCAACTAAAAATAGGTTGCCGTTTTATAATTTAAGTTTTTAGTCGCAGGTCTAGTCGAAGTCGGTTTTCTTCATAGTCGAGGAAGGTTTTCAACATATGCGTGGGAGGTGGTAGGAGGTTGCAGGTCACCTCAACCTTGATTTTTTTTTTTGGGTGGCGGGCAAGGTCACCAGAGGTTGCTGTTTAGGTCTCCTAAGTGGGACAGGGGCTTAAGAGTCAAGACTCAAGACTACATTATTGTCATATGTACTGAAACAGAACAATGACATTCTTACTTACAGTAGCAAAACAGGTGTGTAAATGCAGTACTCAATAGATAATATAATAGACGAACATTAAAAGAAAAGTTCAATTTTTTAAAATTGCATGAATAGAATCATGAATTGTCTTTGCTTTCACCTTTCCAGCCACACCACTTGGATTGAAATATCACGGCCTCTCGGTAGTGAAGTGATTCATGGTCCTAACGTGGGAGGGTGGCTGGAGTCCTGGGATTTTGGACCTGTTTTATTTTGTCTCTCAGTTATAGCATTCTTTATTTTGAAGATAGACACAAAATACTGGAGTGACTTGGGGGGAGGATGTGAAAGCTGCTATCTATCTGCTGTTCTTGATGGTCATGGTAATAGATGAGAGGTGAAACAGTCTAGGTGAGGAACGGCAATGCATTTTGTTATTGGTATACCACTCCAAAGACATGCAGGTTTGTAGGTTGATTGGCTTGGTGTAAATGTAAAATTGTCCGTAGTGTGTGTAGGATAACGTTAGTGTGTGGGAATCGCTGGACGGTCGGACTTGGTTGCTGAAGGTGGGCGTGTTTCCGTGCAGTACCTCTGAGCTAAACTGAACTAAACTAAACTAAACCTTGCAATCATTAAGGGAAGTACTTGGTCTTGTATGATGTTGAACTTCTTGAGTGGGCTTGGAGCTTCATTAAACCTTGCAGGTTCCACCATACGTCTGTCAAGTGCCCTTTAGACAGTGGAAAGGTGAGTCAAGAGATGCTCCCACTCATCAAAGGAATCCCAGCCTCTCACCAGTTCTTACAGACAAAATATTTATGTAGCTGGTGCCTCCACTTTAAGAAACAGTTAGACAGGTACATGGATAGGACAGGTTTGGAGAGATATGGACCAAACATGGGCAGGTGGGACTAGTGTAGATGGGACATGTTGGCTGGTGAGGGCAAGTTAGGCTAAAAGACCTGTTTCCACACTGTATCACTCTATAACTGGGGATCACGACAGAAGCCTCCCCGTGGTGATCCTCGGAAACGACGACACGATGCACTCTGTGATGCGTCGGGCGACCAATTCTATCAACATGTTGGACGACGATGGAAGCCAACAGCGAGCTATGCATCGTCTGACACACAAGCAAATGGAGGAGCTCTATAACTCTGTGAATGTAACTCAGCAGGCCACGTATGCTGCCTGACCTGCTGAGCTCTTCCAGCAGTTTTTTTTTTTACATCATCTGCAGTCTCTTGTGTCTCTAAATAGTTGTGATTGTTTTGAAGAGATAGAGAAGATTGTTCGTAGTGTGTGTAGGCTAGCGTTAAGAGGGGACTGCAGATGCTGGTTTACAGCAAAGATAAACACAAAATGTTGGGAGTAACTCAGAGGCACAGGCAGCATCTTTGGGTCGAGACCCTTCTTCATCCTTTGTAATATCCTTTGTATTTCACCTAATTTTTTTTTACTCAAGTTCTGAGCAATACATGTAAGTAAATCCATTATCCAACTTGTTCACAGATGTATTATTTCATTGATCTTTTGTGAAGGAAATATCAAGAAATTATCTAATAGGCCAGTCCTTTTGTGATAGAACTCCCAGTTCTTGTCACAGCTATGCATGAGTCACTGGAATTTTAACAAATGTAACCACACAAATAATTTTAAACTACGATGGACATGAGCAGAGAGTGTACTTTGAAAAAGATAAGAATTATCAGGAGCAAAAGCAAAATAGTATCGGAGAAAGTCACACTATTAACATCATTAAATGGCATCCCATAGTATCTTTTCGTGTCAGAATGTATCTTGCTAATCCTAGTTCCAAGGTTCTATAGTCTGAGCACTTGAATGAATGTCAAGCAATTGGCCTGGACAAAACCTTGAGAATGTAATTGAATGAATTTGTTTTCCTTATCACTGAAATCTCTGATCGGTCGCCACAAGACAGAACAAATAGCATTTAAATAGCATAACTCAGGATTTTGGGACATCCTTCTGCAGTTGATAGAGAGTTTCTGTAATTCAGTCACTGCTGTAGAATAGACATAGAACATAGAAAATAGGTGCAGGAGTAGGCCATTCGGCCATTCGAGCCTGCACCGCCATTCAATATTATCATGGCTGATCATCCAACTCAGTATCCTGTATCCGCTTTCTCTCCATACCCCCTGATCCCTTTAGCCACAAGGGCCACATCTAACTCCCTCTTAAATATAGCCAATGAACTGGCCTCAACTATAATTCTGGGGCAGAGAATTCCAGAGATTCACAGAGAGTGTAAAAAATGTTTTTCTCATCTCAGTCCTAAAAGATTTCCCCTTTATCCTTAAACTGTGACCCCTTGTTCCCCAACATCGGGAACAATCTTCCTGCATCTAGCCTGTCCAACCCCTTAAGGAGACATGGCAGTTAATTTCCAGATATTAAGCTTACACAATATATAACCATATAACCATATAACAATTACAGCACGGAAACAGGCCATCTCGGCCCTACAAGTCCGTGCCGAACAATTTTTTTTTCCCCTTAGTCCCACCTGCCTGCACTCATACCATAACCCTCCATTCCTTTCTCATCCATATGCCTATCCAATTTATTTTTAAATGATACCAATGAACCTGCCTCCACCACTTCCACTGGAAGCTCATTCCACACCGCTACCACTCTCTGAGTAAAGAAGTTCCCCCTCATATTACCCCTAAACTTCTGTCCCTTAATTCTGAAGTCATTTCCTCGTTTGAATCTTCCCTATTCTCAAAGGGAAAAGCTTGTCCACATCAACTCTGTCTATCCCTCTCATCATTTTAAAGACCTCTATCAGGTCCCCCCTTAACCTTCTGCACTCCAGAGAATAAAGACCTAACTTATTCAACCTATCTCTGTAACTTAGTTGTTGAAACCCAGGCAACATTCTAGTAAATCTCCTCTGTACTCTCTCTATTTTGTTGACATCCTTCCTATAATTGGGCGACCAAAATTGTACACCATACTCCAGATTTGGTCTCACCAATGCCTTGTACAATTTTAACATTACATCCCAGCTTCTATACTCATGCTCTGATTTATAAAGGCTAGCATACCAAAAGCTTTCTTTACCACCCTATCTATATGAGATTCCACCTTCAAGGAACTATGCACGGTTTACCCAGATCCCTCTGTTCAACTGTATTCTTCAATTCCCTACCATTTACCATGTACGTCCTATTTTGATTTGTTCTGCCAAGGTGTAGCACCTCACATTTATCAGCATTAATATGATAACAAATTTTGTTCTTGAGGGAGAAAAATATGGTCCAGCACAAGAAGGACAACTCAGGGATAAGCCAGTAAGAACAGAGACGAGGAAACCTTTTCTCACAGAGAGTTGTGAGTCTGTGGAATTGTCCGCCTCAGAGGGCGGTGGAGGCCGGTTCTCTGGATACTTTCAAGAGAGAGCTAGATAGGGCTCTTAAAGATAGCGGAGTCAGGGGATATGTGGAGAAGGCAGGAACGGGGTACTGATTGGGGTTGATCAGCCATGATCACATTGAATGGCGGTGCTGGCTCGAAGGGCCGAATGGCCTACTCTTGCACCTATTGTCTATTGTCAACTGGTCTTCTTCAAAACTGTGTCACTGACCTTCAGTGTACATCAAGGAGAGCAAATGATCTACCAACAGATGATGCCTCTGACAGTACAGCCTTCCATCACATGGGACTGGAATGCCACCCTACGTTTTTGGGCTCAATTTTCTGGACCGGGACATACATTCTGACTTAGCAGTGAAAGTATTATCAATCGTGGCAGTGAATCTGCCGAATTCACTACCATGGACAGCTGTGGAGGCCACGTCATTGGGCATTTTTGAAGTGGAGATCAAACTCATCGCACCAGTCCTGGGCTTTGGTGACAGAGAGGGTTCAATGGGGGTCAGGTGGTTACAATCATCAGCTGGCTGGTGTGCATTTTCCCCTCTGGGCTACCTACTGACCTCCTCTCCCTTCCATGTGTTTAAGAAGGAACTGCAGATGCTGGAGAAAACCTGCTGAGTTTCTCCAGTAATTTTTGTCTACTCCCTTCCATTTGAGTCAGTTTGCACTCCAATCTTTGCACAGTTCCACTGTTCTTGCATATAGCATTGCATTTATTATTTGGTTTAGTTTTTTAGTTTAAAGATACAGCGCGGAAATCGGCCCTTCGGGCCAACGAGTTTGCACCAACCAGCGATCCCCGCACATTAACACTGACCTGCACACACTAGGGACAATCTATACTTACCAATTAACCCAAATACCTATACGTCTTTGGGGTGTAACTCCAAGTTAATTGGAGATAATTAACGTACATACCTGTACGTCTTACTTACTGTAATTATTGTTTACCATACGAGCTTCATCCAAACCAGGAATTTCATTGCATCCTGGTGTAAATGTCAATAAACTAATCTGAATCTGAATGGTTTTTTTTGTAGTAATTTAAAGTTATAGAGTTATACAGCATGAAAATATGTCCTTTGGTCCAACTTGCCCACACCTACCAACATGTCCCATCTACACTAGTCCCACCATCCCGCTTTCGGCCCCTTATGTCTTTAAACCTATCCTATCTATGCACCTGTCTAAATGCCTAAATGTTAAGATAATACCAGCCTCATCTTCCTCCTCTGGCAGCTCCTTCCTTACACCTACCATCCTTTGTGTAAAAAAAGTTACCCCTCGGGTTACTGTTAAATGTTTTCACCACACCTTAAAAAAATTTGTTGGCACTGAAACTGGTTGTTAATTCACAATTTCACTTCATTATTCTGAACTCAGCCTCTCACACTTCCATAAGTTAGTGGCTATCACTGAATGATGAACCTGAGGCGGCAAATGCAAATACTCCAGCACTTTGTGTTTTATTTTGTAAACCAGCATCTGCAGTTCCTTTTTTCTATACGTTTCTCAATGTGACTTGCTCAGGATTGTTGAAGGTCAGAGATGCTCCACTTTGGCTTCATGCTTCGTTTCCACAGTTGGGGCATGTGCGCTGATGACTGGTATTCTGGTCCCACGTTAGAATCCAGTCAAAAATCCATGAGATGTTAGAACATTCCACACAGAGAGTTGCTCTGATACTTGGCTGTCTCATTCTTAATGGTGAAACCCACCTTCTGAAGGTATGATTCCCCTTTCAGTTTGCCCTTCCAAATGAAGATGTACCCACCACTTTGTACCTTGAGCTGACATTCTTGTGATTCTCTCGGACCTGCAGGTTCTGCCAATTGTCGGTCGAACTAATGCCCCTGTCCCACTTACGTGTCCTTGGCACGCTAATTACGCGACCTCATGGTCGCGTTGAGGCGCGACGGTCGTGCGCGATTTCATGCGCCCGCACAGCCGTCTGGAGCGCGTGATGTCATTTGAAGATGTACACAAAATGCAGGAGTAACTCAGCGGGACCAGCAGCAGCTCTGGAGAGAAGGAATGGATGATGTTTCATGTCGAGACTCTTCTTCAGTCTGAAAGAAGGGTCTTGACCCAAAACGTCACCCTTTGCTTCTCTCCTGAGATGCTGCCGGTCCCGCTGAGTTACTCCTGCATTTTGTGCCTATCTTCAATTTTCTTGGCCCCGCTCTGGGAGTAAAAGTGGGGGTGGATCGTGATCCTCAACGGCCGTGAGCCCCAGGCTGAGTTAGACAATCGTTTGCCTGCATCTGCTGCTGTTGGAGGTGAGACGTTGCATCGCGTCAGGGTCTTGGGCCTGTCCCACTTTGGCCTGTCAATTATGCAACAGGCCGTTGGCGCGCGAAGATTTTGTTCGCTACAAACATTTTGGAGCCCCATGCGATGTCGCGCACAACTACATACACCTCCGCGCTTCTCAGTGGGACCGGCCCCGCTTGGCCATAGGATGCCCGTGCACCTCAACGCGATGACGAGGTCGCGTAATTTGCGTGCCAAGGACACGTAAGTGAAACAGCCCCTTTAGTCATCTCTCGGAGCACTGCTGCTCTTCACCACAAGATGGCAGCAGTAAAGGCATCCCCTTAAATTTCAGAATGCAGAGCATTCAAAACTATAGGAATGATCAACACGATGGAATGTAGTGACCCAGGTTAAGGTTCACAGCTAGCAATTTAACCAGGATGAACAAAAAGTACTTTATACATAAAGTAACTGATTTCAGACAGCAGGGTGTGTGTTTAGGCACAATATGTTGGAGTACCTCAGCAGGATAGGCACCATCTCAGGAGAGGAATGGGTGATGTTTTGGATCGAGACCCCAGGGAGTGAGTGTACAGTTCTTGACCAAATAAAAGAGAGCTGCTGTAGGAACATAGAACATAGAACAGCACAGCCAAGAAACAGGCCCCGCAGCTAACAACGTCTGCATTGAAATGGCTTTTGTTGAAGGAAATGAAAAGTCAACATTTTTGGGTCAAGACCCTTCTTGATCTTTATCCAGGTCACCGCGGCCCGGGGTGGTTTGAAGCTGCGCCCCCAGTCCTGCACGACTCCTCCGCTGGCCCGCGCCACGATCCCGACTCAGCCCCCCCTGCCAGAACCCCGTCCCCAGCCACCCTCCCTTGAGTACCGACCCCGCACCGTCTTCAGCCTCTTGCTGGGCCGCCCCCGACATGGGCGCCAGAACCTCCCTCGGCTGTCGAGCGCCGCACCCTCCCCCAGCTCGTCCCTCTCCTCCACCCGGGCTCGGACCGCTTCCCAAATTGCATCTGTGATATGTGCTATTAGTGCTCTGGTAATATATTGCTGCAGATGGTAACAAAGCATCTTTTACTACATGAAATACAGTGAGCCTCTTGGGGAGAATAGTTAACCAAAACTAGTAAACGTAGCAAATAAGATGGAAGAGCAGTGTTGCCTTTTTTTTAATTTCTGAAGCAAGCTCAATACCAATCAAACTCTGTGAGCAGAAGGTGAACCACTAATTTGTCCGTGGCTTCTCATTCGAATTATCATACAAACAATAAATGCAACTCCAAGCTGCCAAATTAACCATGAACTCATCAATGGATTTAGGATGAATTCATAGCTTTCTAGATCTAATTGTAGTTTAGTTTGTTTTAAAGATACAGCACGGAAACAGGCCCTTAGACCCACCGACACTGCACCAACCAGCGATCCCCACACATTAACATTATTTTACACACACTAGGGACAATTTACAATTTTACCAAGCAAATTAGCCAACAGAGATCATGATTACAATCAAGCCATCCACAGTGTACAGAATAAAGGGAATAAGTATCAGTGGAAGATAAAGTCCACTAAAGTCCGATTAAAGATAGTCCGAGGGTCTCCAATGAGATAGATGGTAATCAGGACCACTCAAAAACTTACCTGAAACATGGAGTAGGCATTTAGATTCTTACACCACTGGGATCTGTTTTAGGGTAAGGGTGAATTGTACAAAAGGGACGGGTTGCACCTTGACAGGAGGGGGACCAACATTCTGGCAGGCAGGTTTGCCACTGCTACATGGCTGAGTTTAAACTAAATGGTGGGGGGAAGGAGGAGAAAAATTGGAAATACAAGGATGTTAAAGGGAAACAGAGTACAGGAAAAGTTAAGAAAGACACCAGAATTAACCAGCAGAAAGCTCACGAAAGGATAGGAGAGCATGGCCAAGTGAAATTGGAATCGATGTGAAAGGTGAGGTGAGTAATTGATTAAAAGTGTTATATATGAATGCACAAAGTATAAGAAGTAAAGTGGATGAGCTTGAGGCTTAGCTAGAGATTGATAGATATGACATTGTGGGGATTACTGAGACATGGCGGCAGGAGGATTGGGGTTGGGAACTTAATATTCAGGGTTATACATCCAACAAAAAGGACGGGCAGAGGAGGTGGGGTAGCTCTGTTGGTGGGGGATGAAATTCAGTCACTTGCGAGGGGTGACATAGGAACTGACGATGTAGAGTCGCTGTGGATAGAATTGAGGAATTGTAAAGGAAGAAGACACTAATGGGAGTTATCTACAGCCCCCCAAACAGTAGCCTGGATATAGGGTACAAGTTGCAGCAGGAGTTAAAATTGGCATGTAACAAAGGTTATGGGAGATTTCAATATGCAGGTAGACTGGAAAAATCAGGTTGGTTCTGCAACCCAAGAAAGGGAGTTTGTAGAGTGCCTCTGAGATGGATTCTTAGAGCAGCTTGTATTGGAGCCTACCAAGAGAAGGTAATTCTGGATTTAGTGTTGTCTAATGAACAAGATTTAATAAGGGAACTCAAGGTAAAGGAATCGCTAGGAGGTAGTGGTCATAATATGATGTTTTAATCTGCAATTTGAGAGGGAGAAGGTTAAATCAGAAATGTCAATGTTGCAGTTGAACAAAGGGGAATATGAAGGCATGAGAGAGGAGCTGGCCAAGGTCAACTGGAAAAGGATCCTAGCAAGAATGACTTTGGAACAGCAAGATTCTAAGGGTAGTATGAGGCAACCGTGGCTGACAAGGGAAGTTAGGGATGGAATAAAACTAAAAGAAAAGCTGTATAACATAGCAAAGAGTAGCGGGAAGCCAGAGGATTGGGAAACTTTCAAAAGGACATCAGAAGGTAACAAAAAAAGCAATACGGGGTGAAAAGATAAAGTATGAAGGTAAGCTGGCCAAGAATATAAAGAACAATAGTAAAAGCTTCTTTAGATATGTTAAGAGAAAAAGGTTAATAAAGACAAATGTGGGGCCCCTGAAGGCAGAAACAGGTGAAATTATTATGGGAACAAGGAAATGGCAGACGAGTAGAACAGGTACTTTGGTTCTGTCTTCACTAAGGAAGACACAAACGATCACCCAGATGTACTAGAGGACAGAGAATCTAGGGAGACAGAGGAACCGAAAGAAATTTGCATTAGGCGAGAAATAATATTGGGTATATTGATGGGACTGAAGGCTGATAAATCTCCAGGGCTGATGGTCTGCATCCCAGGGTACTCAAGGAGGTGGCTCTAGAAATCATTGGTGATCATTTTCCAATGTTCTATAGATTCTGGATCAGTTCCTGTGGATTGGAGGGTAGCTAATGTTTTCCCACTTTTCAAGAAAGGAGCGAGGGAGAAAACGGTGTTTTATAGACCAGTTAATAAACTAAATTTAACTAAAACAGGACAAAAGAAAACAACAACAAAAATAAAAGTAGACGGACTGCAGGCGAGCCGCAGCTGCTAGGGCAGCGCCGCCACTTTGTTTCTGTACCTGTACCTGTTCATCTTTGGAGTGTGGGAGGAAACCGGAGCACCCAGGGAAAGCCCACGCAGTCACAGGGAGAATGTACAACAACGTACAGACTGCACCTGTAGTCAGGATTGACCCAGGGTCTCCGTCGCTGTAAGGCAGCAACTCTACTGCTGTGCTACCTGAACAAAGGCCTACCTCTGTAATTGAGATCACAATTTGTGACACTCTGTTGCTGAGGCTTCATATTTTCTAAAGCACTCCGTTCATAATTTCTTTGCCTGTAATTCAATGGGCTGATTTTGCTGTTTGTTTAATATATATCCAACTCGCGTACAAATGCTTCTTTTTGCATAATACTCAATGGGGAAAGTAGCTTTCCATCTGTCCTACCCAGGTCAATGTCGTCGGCTTTGGCCCAGATAGTGAACTTCTCACTGCCTGGGATTGCTCTCTGCAGCTCACTGTTAACATGTGAAGCACATTCCCATCAATTGGTGCAAGGAATGGATTCAGAACGTTAGTACAGCTTTGCCTCCTACTGCTTGCAATGTTGAACGCAGCAGCAATCCCTCCACCTCTCGGAAGTAGTTGATTGCTTACATGTAGAAATCTTTCATCAGACTCTCAATCTTCTATAGAACATAAAAACATTCTGTTAGAATACAAAAACAGGGATGAAATGCTGAGGCTGTATAAGGCTCTGTTCTGACTGCTTTTGGAGCATTGTGAGCAGTTTTGGACCCCATTTCTGAGGAAGGATGTGTTGGCATTGGAGAGGGTCCAGAGGAGGTTTACGAGAATGACCCTAGGAATGAGTGGGTTAGCACATGATGAGCGTATGAAGACACTGGGCCCTTACTCGCTGGAGTTTAGAAGGGTGAGGGGGGACCTCATTGAAACTTACCGAATAGTGAAAGGCCTGGATGGATTCAATGTGGAGAGGATGTTTTCACTCGAGGAAGAGTCTAGGACCAGAGACCGTAGCCTCAGAATAAAAGGACGTATCTCGAGAACGGAGATGAGGCAGAATTTCTTTAGTCAGAGGGTGGTGAATCTGTGGAATTCATTGCCACAGAAGGCTGTGGAGATCAAGTCAATGGATATATTTAAGGCGGAGTTTTATAGATTCTTCATTAGTACGGGTGTTAGGCGTTATGGGGAGAAGGCAGGAGAATGGGGATGAAAGGGAAAGATAGATCAGCCTTGATTGAATGGCGGAGTAGACTTGATGGGCCGAATGGGCACCCTACCGTATACTCTCCCAGCAAGTCACCAGGGAGTTAAGTGGCAACTATCCCCCTGAGTCACATCACTGAATGATGGAAATATGCTGGGTTAAAAATTAATATTAATAGTTTGCCAGGGGACAAAGTGCATCATGTTTTTTTTTATTGGAATTGGAGGCTAAGTGAAATTACAAACAATGACCAGCAACCCACTCCTAGTTCTTCACCAGAAGAAAAAATCTTCAATACACAAAAGCAACAATAACTGGTGGTACAGTGGTGTAGCTGGTAGAGCCTCTGCCTCACACCACCACATTCGATCCTGAACTCAGTTGTTGTCTGTGTGGCGTTTGCATGTTCTCCCCCTGGGATATTTTCTGAAACTGTAGTTTATTTTTCTTTCTTCTAATCCTTGCCAATAAATCTCCCCGAATATGGAAATTATGTCATGCTAGTGGAAGGTCAAGGACGATGGTGCTACAAATCAACTTGTGTTTGATATTTTTAGATAAAGCAAGCACTGCTGGTATTTGTCTGACCCTGGCTGTTTCTTATTTTGGATGGGCAGGTCAACTGGCCAGGAAGAGTCTGAATGACAAGTATTGTGGAACTGCTGCCTCAAGGCCGTTGTCGTTAATGGAGCTGAATGGACGCCAGGTCCCAACAACTGATTAACTATCGGCAACAGAGTTTCAGCAATCAACGTTACAGTTGGCTGCACTTACTGGATGGAAGGAAGAAATCAAATTGTTAGCCAAATAACTTTCACGGAAAATTTAAACCAGTAGTTCAACATTTTATTTTAGGTTCATTTTATTTCTCCAACTTCCTCCTTGTGTCTTCTTGACCTTGGCTTTGATTTCAAACTTGCCATTAACCTGCAAACTTTGTCGATGGTCATTGCACATGAATAAACATGGGCATTGTTTAAGAAGGAACTGCAGATGCTGGAGAATCGAAGGTTACACAAAAAAGCTGGAGAAACTCAGCGGGTGCAGCAGCATCTATGGAGCGAAGGTCTGAAGAAGGGTTTCGGCCCGAAACGTTGCCTATTTCCTTCGCTCCATAGATGCTGCTGCACCCGCTGAGTTTCTCCAGCTTTTTTGTGTAACCAATAAACATGGGCAATTGTGCTGAATTTAGTTCCAAGCCCCAGCAAATCAGCTGCTCAAGTTACAACTTGCCGTTCAATGGAAATAAAATTGTGCTGGTATTTAACAGAATGTCAATTAACGCTTGCTGTTTTGAACTGTTGCCTACGATTTGGTAGGAATAATGAAATGAAAGGGAAGATAGTGTAAGAGAGGAAGCAGTGGTTTCAGGACAATTGATGGTCCTGTTTCACGGTGCGAGTCCACCCACGAGTGATCCCAAGTGAAAGAAAAAATCAAACTCGTGGTTGTCTACGAGATTCCAAGTTTATGTTCACGAGTTTCAACGAGTTCCCACGTGTATGTCTAAGTTTGCCGTTTACTTCTCATTTCTGCGATGTACCAAGTTCCTCTCCCGAGTTACTCTTGAGCCAACAACGACTCCCGACGTGTGGAAAAATCATCACACAGGGACTTAATCTGATAAAAGGTGTCCATCACTGTGCCCTTTATATTTATTAAGTTTGTAAACAAAGACCAATTTCAGTTGTTTGTTAGTCAATATTATTCTCTATAATTCTTTGTTACCCTCAGTCTAATAACCTGATCACATCTCCCTAATCAATGGCATTGGCCAGAAAACAATAGTATAATCTTGAAGATTGTATAATAGTATGAACCATATTATAATATCTGAAGAAGGGTCTTGACCCAAAACGTCACCTATCCATGTTCTCCAGAGATGCTGCCTGACCTGTTGAGTTACTCCGGCACTGTGTGTGCTTTTGAGTATAATCATCTACTTGGATAACTTCTTTAACACGGAAATAAAACATCTTTCATGAGTTGTTCAGGGGCATGATTTTAAAGATAACTGCTGCAGGAACACAGCATTGTTTTGTGTACCAGGATGTTGCTGCCTTAAATTTTGTTAAAGATCTCAAATCTGCTGCCCCGGGCCATTGAAATTGCCTGACAGCTCCAGCACTTTGCCTGGCTGATGGCAAAGTCATGTTGGGATTGAACCCGGGCTCTGACGCTGTGGGGCAGCAACTCCACCACTGTGCTGACGTGCCACCTAACTTTGTGACATTGAGAAGCAAGAGATTGTAGGTGATGGAATCTTGAACAATTAAATAATAAAATGCTGGAATACCTCCAACATTTTTGTATTTGGCAAAAAAAAATGTATTCATATATCGGGATCTGGCTGTTATTGACAAGGCCTATGTCCTTGACCGAATGGCTTGCTCGCCCATCCCAGAGTCGGTCACGTTACGGGCGACCAGAAGTTGCACGTGTATCTCACCGGGCAAGGATGTCAGATTCCTGCACTCAGAAGCAAGAGAAAACCAGATGTTTTTACAGTCATCTGTCATAGCTTTGTTGATATCATTACCAATTACAATTGACATCCCATCGCCACCCTGGTGGGATTTGAACTTAAGTCATTTGATTGTAACTGCGTGTCTCTGGAAGATATAAGAATATATCAGGTATAATTACGTTAACCGCCGTGGCACTCCGGTATCTCAAGTTGGGAATACTGGGAGGCGGGAAACCCAGTGATGGATGAGCACGCTTCCCATTACCTGGGAAGACAAACGCTTTAATTCCATCCCAAAATGTCCCCTGCGCTCTAGCCGGTCATGTATGGAAGCTGTGTGGGAAAGAACAGCAGAGGCCGGTTTACACACAAAAAGCCGGAGAACTCAGGCAGCATCTCCGGAGAAAAGGAGCAGGAATAGGAATAGGAATAATTTATTGTCACATGTGACGAGGCAAGATGAAATTATTTGCTTGCATACACAATGTATACGAATAGCGGTCACCTACGGCGCTGACAAAGTTTCAAAGCACGCCGCTCTTCCTATGTATTGTCCCCCATGTTTCGGGTCCAGACCCTTCTTCACACTACTGAAATTTCTGTGCCTATTTCCCCACTGTCCTTCAGGAAAATTGACTCAAATATCACAGAGACTGATGCATTTTAACGATGGGCCGTAAACAATGCTGATTAAAACCGACAGCTTCCACACATAAACACAAAAAACAACATAAACATACAGATAGTATCCACGAGTATATACGGTAAACTCACGAGTCACTAAGGTAAACTCACGGGCTACTACGGTATTACAACGAGTTTAAAAGTTTCAAAATTTTCCTTCAAGAGTAAATTTGACTCATGGAAATCTTTCAACATATTGAACATTTTTCACGAGTTAACAAGTTTCCCGAGTACCTGCCGTTAGCGTGACGAGTCGCTAAGTTACGTCCACGAGCTCCGACGTTCCCGCTACGTTAATTCTACGTGATTACTACGAGTTTGATTTGTTTTTAACTCGGGATCACTCGTGGGTGGATTCGCACGTGAGACAGGGGTGTTAAGATATATATATTAAACCATTAATTTTATGCCTCAGATATCAGTGGAATTTTGCTTTGTATCTATTACACAGTTAAGTTTGAATGATTTTGTATAACTTATTTTTATATTTTTTATGTGTAGGAAGGAACTGCAAATGCTGGTTTACACTGAAGATAGACACAAAACGCTGGAGTAACTTAGCGGGACAGGCAGCATTTCTGGATTGAAGGAATGGGTAACGTTTTGGGTTGTCTGATGATGGGCCTCGACCAGAAACGTCACCCATCCCTTCTGCCAGTCTGGCTGAGTTACTCCAGCATTTTGTGTCTATCTTTATATTTTATATGATTTGTATGCATTACTGTGAAAGTTGGCATATCTGGGCCTTGCCTTGGTAAAACAATGCCACTTTTGTTAATGCTGAATGAATTGTGACTTCCAAGCTTTATAAAATGGGGGCACCTTGTGGTTGTAGTGAGACTTCACAATTTGTTGTATCCAGTAAATTTCGGTTTCCACTGAAAGCATCTTTAGACATTAGACTTTAGAGATACTGCGCGGAAACAGGCCCTTCAACTCACTGACTCCATGCCAACCAGCGATCACCCTGTACACTAGCACTATCCTATACACTAGGGGCATTTTACAATTTTACCAAAGCCAATTAACCTACAAACCTGTACGTCTTTGAAATGTGGGAGGAAACCAGAGCACCCGGAGACAACCCACGTGGTCATGGGGAGAACATACAGCACCATAGACAGCACCCATAGTCAAGATCGAACCTGGGTCTCTGATGCCATAAGGTAGCACCTCTACCACTGTGCCACAAGGACACAAAGTACTGGAGTAACTCAACGGGTCAGGCCGAATCTCTGAAAAACATGGATAGGTGAGATTTTGAGTGGAGACCCTTCTTCAGACTGATTGTTGGGGGGGGGGGGGGGGGGGGGGGGGGGGGGGGGAGAGAAAGCTGGAAAAGACTAACAAAACTCCCATTGGAGAGAGGACAACTTCTTCAAAGTAGGCACACCATGAGGAGATTTCAGGTCTGAAGAGAATCAAATCAATTATTTTCAGATCATTTTTTCATAGTTTGCTTCAGTTAATTCAGCTGGCAATCGGAAACCTTTACTGAATAATAATTATGATTTTTCTACATCATATGGCTTTAGCACGATTGGGATGTTCATTACATCAGGGACTTTAAATAAAAAAAGTGGATGTGGTGAATTGCCATCTAAATTGGGCAATGCCAGCTGCTTTCTGTGGTCTCGCCAGTTGTTAAATCGGTATTTATAGTTAATTGCTCATATCACATGATAGCAGATGATTCAACTCTCAGTCTGAAGAAGGGTCCCGACCCGAAACATCACCTATCCATGTTCTCCATAGATGCTGCCTGAACCTTTGAGTTATCCCAGCACTTTGTGTCCTTTTGGTACAGAATCCAAGCCAGATTATGAATTACATTATGTTGATACTGTGCAGTTTAATTATAGTGCCCATGTTTTCCTTGTGAAAAATATACATCTTCTAGATGCGCTGGGATGCATCCTCAGTGATGTGACCTGGGGTCATCGGGTGTGTCGGGTCTCACAACATCAGACACCCTCGCCCAGGGACCCAGCCGGGTTTGATAAGGCCCCGACTTGCATCCCAGCAGCAACCGCCCACGGATCAGCCACTGTGTGATCAACTACTGTGCAGGGTTTGGGAGACTCTGCATGGAGGGACTGGGGTCTGTGGGGTGATTCCTGGCCGGGCTCCTCCTGTGTTTCACCAAGGCCTGTGCGCTTCACCTCTTTCTCCTTCTCCGAGCATTTCATTCTTGCCTGATGGATTTTTTTGGCCATGGTGGTTCATTAGGCTTTTCCGTAGCTTTAATGGGTGTCTTTCGCATGAAAGACACAGACTGGGGTGCTAACCCAGCTATTCCCGGGTGCCGTCTTGTCTTGTGAAGGAAGGCATGTCGAATAATTCAAGGGCTAAACTGATTAGCTCAGTTGATTACATTGCCATGACGCAGAAAATAATTCCTGAAATACATTGGCGTACAAACATGCCAGTTGTTTTCAAGGTCTCCAGGTCAACAAAAAGCCATGGTCCATATTTAAGAAAGGAGGACAAATAAACAAGAAAATATTGCAGACCCTCAGGTCCCTATATGGTGTCAACTGTTGGGGTGGACAACAAAATACACAAATTAAAGTTTAGTGCGAGTGAGTTTTTAATCAATAATTGTACAGGGTCTCTCTTCTGATGCAGAAATTGCCCCCTGATTGTCTTTCTCTGAGCAGTGGAATAGTTATTCTAAGGACACTCCCTGGGTTAAATAATAGCGATGAGAATCCTCCGCAATCTGAAGTTATATAAATCAGGATCGCTGTGGGCTGAGATAGCAAAAGTTGCACTGGTAGGTTATTTAGCTGCAGATAAGTAGAGATCTTACTTATTTTTTAGATCTTGATTGGATCTGAATTAAATTAGTTAATTAGTATAGATCTGTCCTACAGATTAATAACATGCTGGAACACAGAGTGCCCGACCAGAGTTTCAGACGTACATTTCTTGTTTCCTGTTCACATTAAGTCATGAATCCCATGACTTGTTTTTCATGTGAGATGAACATGCTAGGTTCACTGTAGTATTCTGAGTTCCAAAATCGTGGTCCTCCTTTGCTGATGGTTCTAAAGGGCCTGTCCCACTTGGCCATCATTCGCGCGCCATTTATGCGACCTGCTAGCGTTTGGGTAGAACGTGGGTAGCGCGTGGGTAGCGTGGGGTGGGCGCATGGAGTGGTGTGGAGGAGTGTGGACTTCGTCCTGCACAAAACTTCGCGCGCCACCGGCCTGTCGCGTAACAGACGGCCAAAGTGGGATGGGCCCAAGTCCCTGGCGCGACGCAACGTCTCACCTCCAACAGCAGCAGAAGCGGGCAAACGATCGCCGAGCTCGGCCTGGGGCTCACGGCCGTCTCACCTCCAACAGCAGCAGAAGCAGGCAAACGATCGCCGAGCTCGGCCTGGAGCTCACGGCCGTTGCGGATCCGGATCCGCCCCCACTCCTACTCCCAGAGCGGGGCAAAGACGATTGGAGATAGACACAAAATGCTGGAGTAACTCACCGGCAGCATCTCTGGAGAGAAGCAATGGGTGACGTTTCAGGTCAAGAACCTTCTTCAGACTGAAGACAAGCCCTTAAGGGTGTTGCTTCCTGTGTTATCAATATTCCTTCTTCTATATATATTCTCCTGAACTTTCAAAATGATCAGGACCCTCATATCTAAATCGATCCAATTGAAAAAGGAAAATGGCCGAGAAACAGAGTCTGACGGGTCACAACCGAAACATTGCCTGTCCATTCCCCCACTAGATGCTGCCCAGCACACTGAGTCCACCAGGTTTACATCCACTGATGAAGGTGATCTGCCGACTTGCCAGGATGGTATCTCATCTTCCTCCTCAACTCAGGATAGATTACAGGTTTTAGTAAATACCTTCATGTCCCTTTTATAATAGAGAGACCAGAACTGTA
This sequence comes from Leucoraja erinaceus, assembly GCF_028641065.1. Taxonomy (NCBI): domain Eukaryota; kingdom Metazoa; phylum Chordata; class Chondrichthyes; order Rajiformes; family Rajidae; genus Leucoraja; species Leucoraja erinaceus. The sequence continues at coordinate 15,580,321 of NC_073389.1, read as the reverse complement.
TGCAAGGTTTGATACTGGTTTAAGATCACATCCACACTCTTCAATTCTATCCCCAAGAGTTAAATCTAATTGTGTAGGAAAGAACTGCGGATGCTGGTTTAAATTGAAAATTAAATTAAACAAAATGCTGAAGTAACTTAGCTGGACAGGCAGCATCTCCGGAGAGAAGGAATGGGGGACATTTCGGGTCGAGACCCTTCTTCAGACAGAATCTAGTCCAGAGTTAAATCTAATTGGCTGGTTGCCATTGTATGACCTCCTGGAAGTTGTGCAACTGCTTTTATGGTTGGTGTACATTTACTCCCAGATTCCTTTATTCCTTGATTTGAGACGCACTTCCCAGAATCTGTCCTCCCTCCTGTCCGACCTAAATGTATTCCCATAATTATGTTAGTGATTCCAAAGTCTAAATGATTAACTTCAATTGGGAACAGCAGTGGTCCCAGTACTGATGAAACACCACAGCTCATCTTCTCTCGCTTCAAACAGCAGTATCACTCCCACCATCTGATTTCTGCCTTTAATGTCTCTGGAAATCTATTCTGCTACTCATTCTCCTCATTCTCCGATCATATTCGATCATGTGTAACCTTCCTGAAAGTCTTTTAGAAATCTAAAATGGATGTTAGCCAGTCATTAGCAATGTCCACTGTCTCAGTTACCTTTTCAAAGACACCGATGCTTGTCAAGCAGGATTTTCCCTCTGAAATCTTCAGTGACGTTCCTATCTGGACGTTCATCTATTGTCTTTGCATTAGATGTGATGTCTGCCACCAGTTTCTGGTCGCCTTGTGTAACTTCCCAGGGCACATTCTATTTCCCTTTCAAATATACTCAAAACATTAGCTATTGCCTAATCCTCTGGCACGGCACCTTTTTCCAGTGAATTATTAATCTTGCATTATGGTGCCTCTATCATATCATCACTAGATGATTTGAGACATAATGCATCTGGATTGGAGGTTTTATCCCCTTAGTTTATTTTATTTAATTTAATGCACCACCTTTCACTATTTTACATGCATTTATCTTACTGCTCATCTCAGCAACCAATACCATGTTCATTTATTCTATCTCTGTGGTTAACACATAAGTGACCTGATGGCTTAATATTCCTGCCATGTTCCTGTTGGAACCTATGATATTGTTCATGTATTTATTAACGGCCCAATTCCCTTTGATGCCATTTTTTGATCTTCTGGATTTGACAGCTTCAAGTTCCTTCGCGTTAATAATACCATTGGCCAGTTGTGGACCAACCACATTGATGTGACAGCCAAGAAGCTCTCGATTCCACCCCACTCCCCTGACATCAGTCTGAAGAAGGGCCTCGACCAAGAAACATCACCCATTCCTTCTCTCTAGAGATGCTGCCTGTCGCGCTGAGTTACTCCAGCATTTTGTGTCTACCTTTCCTTTTATCTAGTTCCTGCGACACAACTTTAGTGTGTTTACTCGTTTTGTGTGCTGTACTTTCCCAGCAGCTGAACGCTTTGTACTTCAAGACAATTATTAATTGCATTATCAGAAGATGAAAGTGGCAGTTTGTTGTCAGTTGGAAGAAGTCTCATCTGAAACTTCCTGTTTCAAAATGATTCATTAACCTTTGATGACAATTTCAGTTTACCAGTAGCAGCCCACACCGCACCAATGTACAGTTCCTGCTGCTAGTCAATCGGATATTATATATGGACAAATATAATAATGTAGCTTCTTTTAGTATTCTGCTTTAGTTGGCCCCATGATCATTTACAGAGAAATTCTATAGAGATTTGCCAACAAAATTGAATGATTTAATCCACACATCAAGTATAGAAGAATCGTCACAGTGGCGGGTGATGGTGGCACCGTGGCAGAGTTGCCTCTGTTTTTCACACAGAGAGTGGTGAATCTCTGGAACTCTCTGCCACAGAGGGTAGTTGAGGCCAGTTCATTGGCTATATTTAAGAGGGAGTTAGATGTGGCCCTTGTGGCTAAGGGGATCAGGGGGTACGGAGAGAAGGCAGGTACGGGATACTGAGTTGGATGATCAGCCATGATCATATTGAATGGCGGTGCAGGCTCGAAGGGCCGAATGGCCTACTCCTGCACCTAATTTCTATGTTTCTATGTTTCTATGTTGCTGCCTTCCAGCTCCAGAGACTTGGGTTTAATCCTGACTACGGTTGCTGGCTGTAAGGAGTTCGCAAGTTCTCCCTCTGACCGTGTTGGTTTTTTCCGGGGTGTTCTGGTTTCCTCACACATTCCAAAGTTTAGAGGTTAATTGGGTTCTGTAAATTGTTCCTGGGGTGTAATATTGAACTAGAGTGCAGGCGGATTGTGTGGGCTCGGTGGGCAGAAAGGGCCTGTTTCCACGCTGTATCTCTAAACTAAACAAAACCTTCCCATGGTAAAACAAAGGGACATGAAGCTGTTTGCAGAGCCACAAGAGTAATCAGTGGAGTTTCGGGGTACTCGACTTGACAAGGGAATTGTCCTCAACTCGTTCCTCCTCTCAGATACTCATTCTCGCTGCTGGCAAGCACTTTCCCTGATAACATCTCAATCATTCATCACAGGTGTGTATCTTCTGCTCTTCCTGCACAGGCCAGGAGACATGATAAAACCTTGCCATGAATGTTAGACTCTGGTTTAGGGCAAAGCTAAGTGCCTGAGTAGTCAGCTCCACAAGAGCTTTAAAAAGGAGATACAAAGAACTGTAGATGCTGGCATACAAATCACGATGCAAAGTGCTGGGGCAACTCAGCAGATCAGACGACATCTTTGGAGAAGGCCACAAGATGCTGGAGTAACTCAGCGGGACAGGCAGCATCTCTGGAGAGAAGGAGTGGGTAACAATTCAGGTCGAGACCCTTCTTCAGAGGTTTCGACCCAAATTGAGACCCATTCCTTCTCTCCAGACATGCTGCTTGTCCCGCTGAGTTACTCCAGCATTTTGTATCTTTCTTCAGTGTAAAACAGCATCTGCAGTTCCTTCCTACACAACATCTGTGGAGAACATGGATGGGTGATATATCAAGTCAGGATGAAGAACGGATGATGTTATTCAGGGATGCTGTCTGACCATAAGAACTTTGCTGTTTTCAGTTCAGTGAGATTTGCACTCAAGTATCAGTGGTTCGATGGTACTTTATTGACACATGTACCTAAGTACAGTGAAATTATCTTTTTGCATACAGGTCAGTGAAAATGCTGCTGTACATGAGGCACAATCAATAGTCAATAGTGTTTTATGGTCATATGTCCCATATAGAACAATGACATTATTACTTGCAGCAGCACAACAGAATATGTAAACATAGTAAACTGTAAACAATATAATAAATGAGAGAAAGATAAAAGTTCAGTGTGTATATGTACACATACTCACAAATGCACATTTATAAAGATCACACACATATATGTATATGTATCACACTAAGTATGAGAGTGTAAGATAGTAGGCCACATTAAGACCGTACACAAGAATGGCCACATTTTAGGCGCCATCTTGCACCCTTCAAGTCAGATTTTTTTTCAAATGTTAAGAGTCTCACCTTGGCCATAAAGGGCCGTTGCCCTAGAGGCGGCTCTAGGTCAGTGTGGCAGGGGTCAGCCTGGCCAGGCCATGTGTCAATGTCCTCCACTGCTGCTCTGTGGCGCTGCAGGCCGTGACCATTCCGTACGCCCAACCACTTTGTGCCCCAATGTATCATGGGTGAGAAAATGGTGCTGTGTAAAGCAGAGAAACTACAAAACTAAGAATGTAAGGTTTGGCTTTAGTTGGTGATTTACTAATTGAGGAAATGTCAGTGATGCTCTGCAAGGGAATCAGATGGTGAGCTCAGATATTCTGCCATTAAGTGAAGGAGGCTCGTTGCGGATAGGACACTGGCAGATGTGTGGGAGTTCACTAGCACTGCAACAGACAGAGATCTGCTTCAAACACTGCATTTCAGAAAGAGAGGCAGCTCCTGTAACATAAACCTTGACCGCAAATATCAAACCCTCCCGGCTGCTTAGTGAAGAAGTTCACTGCTGGCTTTGGAGTTCAGTTAGACTATTGGTGTCTGCTGGAAATTAAATAATCTCAACAACTGTCTCAGAAGCTGAAGTAATAAACATTCACTTATGTGGGGCAGGCAATGCCTCCCGAAGGGTCCAGAGATCCTCCCTGAAGAGTTCGGTTCAGTTCAGTTCAGTTCAATTTTGTTTATTGTCACGTGCACCAAGGTAAAGTGAAAATTATTTGTTGAGCTGAGTTATTCCAGCATTTTGTGTCTATCTTTAGCATAAACCAGCATCTGCAGTTCCTTTTTTATTACATTAACTTATGCATTCTTTTCAGATCTCTTTCAATGCTCTCCAAAGTTCTCAAAGTGAATTATCCCGCTGTTATGACATTGTAAATACAGCAGGTACACAACACATAGCAAGATCCCACAAACAGCAATGCAACATTGCGTTACATTCTGTGTTCAGATATTAGCTGAGTATAGAATATTGGTCAGGACATGATGAAAATCTCCCATCCACACTTGAAAGTGCAGGTCCGCCACAGATTTCCCGGCACCCTCGATTCCAGGGCCTTGACCGTATTATGCGTTTTAATTCTAGCCGCCGATCAGCGCGAAAGTCCCGATGAGTTGAGATCAGCCACCACACCTGGCCTAGGCACCACATTTTAGGGTGGGCAGCAGCAACAAAGAGGGTTGGGGGATTCAAGTGGGGAATGGGTTCACTGGGAAGGAATGAGCACTGAGGGGATGGGAAGCAAAGCAGTGTGGAGGTTGAAGGGTTCAATTAGGGGAAAGGGTTCTGGAGTGGGGAAATAGAGAGAGGGAATTAGGTCAAGGGAGTGGTGAGAGTGCAAGATTGTACATCTGAGTTCATGGTCAGATTATGTCAATGTGTGCGAGTGTGTGTGCGTGTGTGCTTGCGTGCGTGCATGCGTGTGTGTGTGTGTTTGTGTGTGCGTGCACACGTGTTATGTCTATGCAAGCCTCCAGTTGTCTTGAAACTCTTTACAATTGAATCTGCACCTTAGTCTGATCAAGACCATGTGGCAGCTAGAGTGTAATGCCAATCCCACATGAAAATACATCATGCACAGGCCTCTTCCACTCTCCACAATCCTGAGGGGCTGCTAAAAATATCACCCTTAAGCAGTTTCTTAATGCATGATGCGTGTATAGTCTCTTGATTGTACCGTCTCTCCTATTTCCTTCATCTATTTCTGTAGTTCCGTACATTAAAACCAAAACTGTTAAAAAATAGCTTGCAGGTGTTTCCTGCTCATCTTTTTTTTGACTGAGCTTCATCTCTGTGGTTTCAAAATCAAGTTATAATGGTAAGGATATTCACAAGAACCGTATCTGAAGCGTTGATCATTCTGTTGACTCACAATCAGAACCTCAAAATGGACAAGCAGACATTTGTGAGATCATGAGGCCAGGACCAAGTTAATCTTCCAGTTCTGTTGTGTTTTCCCACAGCTTGTTTACCTGCTTTTCATCCTTAAACTCTTGGTTTCGCCTCAGTCTTTCCATCGCCCTCGACCTTTCTATTCACCTTCCCAATGTTCGATACAATACGATAGAACTATTTTTGCGCATTGTTTTATCCCAGGAGGGAAATTTGGTCATAAAACACAACAAGATACATGAAACATGAAATTAAAGTGATGAATGGAAAGGCCAAGATTGGGGATGTACAAAGATTGGAGAGGGGGAGGGTTGGGTGGGGAATGGGAGTCAGTCTACAGAAGAGGGAAGAGTTGTACAGTTTGATAGGGAAAGAGGATAGGTGGTTGCAGTTGAGGGATTTTATTGGCAGATGGGTGGAGTAAGTGACGAAGACTACGGATGAAATGGTGACAAAAGGAAATTAGATAAGTAGGGAAGAGGAATGAAAAATAAAACCAGAGGGAGGGATATGGGTGGAAGGTGATGGGGGAGAGTCCATGTGATAAATATGGCCCTCTCTTCACACATTTCTCAACTTAACAGTAACTATTGTTCAAACAACAGAGTTGTTAGTAACCACATCCAGTCCACCAGTCCCTAGATTTTTCATACTTTGTTCTGAATATTTCTTGCCTTTGATTTTATATATTGTGTTGTTCAAGAGGAAGCATCCATTGTCACTGAAAACATGTGCTTTCAAATCACATGAAATGTCTTTATTCCACAGCCCATATCATATCACAAGTGTACACAGCTAATAGCAAAAAATATATATTTTTTCATAAAATCAAAACAGAAATATAACATTTATGAAATCCAAGATTTAATTCATCTGAAAATCATGTATTTAATTTGAAATATGAAGCATAATTTCAACACAGTAGGTGTATGATTAGCTGAAAAACATTCACAATCAAAAGGTACTGTTTTAATTTCTGTGCATGGTCAGAATAAGCATTAATGATTGTTGTCAGAATAGAACAAACCAGATGCTGCATCATTTAGAGAGTGTGATTGTACTGCACTGTACGGCATATCGCCATTTCCAATTTAAAAAATTTGTGCAGGCAGCAATAATCAACTCCCAGTAAAACCAAGGGTGATTTGAAGCAAGGCATTTTCACTACAACTGCAAGTGATTTGGATGATCATATTTACTTAAATCACAAGACATGTACAGATAGTTACATTCCAGGTCATTTTTTGTTCAGGCCACGTTGCAAGTCATTTACCATGTGATAATTATTTTGCAAATTAAATGCAGTTTCTGCTGTAGGTTCCTTATCAGTGGTCAATGCAGTCAATGCAATGTTCAATTTAATGGTCAATAGTTGCTGAATAGATCATACAATTAAAAAAGAAGCAATTATTTTAATAGCTCCAATGGACATTTGGTCTCAGCTATAAAATGTCTAACTATTCTTTGTCCAGTATCTCCAAGCCAAGATTGCCCCCTTCCTCCAATGCCTGACATGACATATTGCATTGTTGTCTAGAATAAGTGAGAAACATGAGGGAATCAGCCCAAATGTAATTCTTTCCAGGAGACACTAAGGCCTTAGTAATAATATCACAAACTGGTGGCAAAAACATTTCACTTTGCTAGGATGCTGTCATTGCTATTTTGTGCTACTGCGATGGAGAACTTGCTAAATTTGAGCTGTGTGGATTCCAGCAGTTTGCAGAGAGAGTAGAAATTTCACACTGGCAATGACTGAGAAAACAAAAGCAGTGGATGGGCTCCGGCTGCCAGTTATCAGCTGCCTGCTGTTACACCAGGCATGGACTTAACTGGAGAAGCAAGACACTGTGGATGTGGATGCTCTAATATGGAGTACCAAACAAAACTGCTGGAGGAACTCAGCGAGAGAGGCAGCATCTGTGGAGGCTGAGGTACGGTTGGCCATTTGGGTCGAGGCCCTGCATCAGGGTTTTCCACGAGTAGGCACAAAAAGCTGGATTAAGTCAGCAGGACAGGCAGCAACTCTGGAGAGGAATGGGTGAGGGGAGTGGGCGGTACAGAGATAAAATGTAGTCAGAGACTGGTCGGAGGGGAGAGGGGTTGGAGAGAGAGGGAAAGCAAGGGCTACTTGAAGTTGGAGAAGTCAATGTTCATACTGCTGGGCTGTAGATTGGGTCATAAGCATCTCTACTCCTGGAGGGAGTGGTCACTGATTGCAAGAAGTGTGGCAACTAGAAGGATTTTGTTAATGTCATTAGAGGATGGTGATTTATCTTCAGGGGGCTTGGATTTATGGATTGGGTTAATAATCAGAGAAAACGTTATAACAAGGGAGTAATCTACAGGTAGGAATTATGTCCAAACTTAATTATACATTTTAAGAACTTGCATTTACAACCTTGATCACCCAGTAATTTTGAAATCTGGTTTTATTCATGAAGATATCTGTAAATTTGGCGTACTAAACTCATTTGATTGAATTTCACTTGCAAGTCGCAGCAGGCAGTTGATAACAATGTCCTTGGCTTTGGTAGTTTCCATGTTCTGCTCTCGTGATATCTGCATGCTAATTTGGTCAACGTTGTTCATTATCAGCTCTGATTCCATTATTTTTGTTGGTGATGCACTGTTCACCATGCTGTCCATTATGTACTGCTTGTAGAGTTCGAGAACCTTCTGCTCGAGATAGTCGTTGAGGACCGAGTTGGTGAGGGGTTGAGAGTGTTGGATGATGCTTTTGTATTTAGCACTGCTGCTGCGCCAACAAGATGTGTCACCATTGGATGGCTTGTTTGTCAACTCCGACAGTTTAGGAGACTCTGACGAAGGAATTTCCAGCGAATACAAGAATGGACCCATATTTGCTTCATGGCTGCTTTGGGATGTCAGGCCTGACGTCTCTGAATCAATTGGCAAGACGTGATCTCCAGCGATCTGCAGGTCATTGTAATTGTCACAAATGCTTTTGCAACAGGAGGGGACAAAATAGGTATCCTTGTTGCTCACACCAGAACTTCCTGGGATGTCCACAACCAGAGATGCCTGCCTGGGAATGGGAGTCACCTTGGAGACCTGTAACAATGGTGTCACCTTCTTTTCCCGTCCACTCGATCTGAATGATCTGCCGAAGGACTTGCACCTTTCAAGAAGTGACAGAGCCGCATTTGATGAATCAGAATGAGGGCACTCCAGAAGGTCATTGACTGACCTCAACTCATGTGACATGTCATCATACCTTGGTTGACTCTGCTCACTCCTGCTTTCCCTTTGGTATTCTTTCCAGTAAGGAATTCCGCAGATGAAGCCTTCACTTAACATCCCTGTTGGGAAGCAATAAGGATAAAAGTAAATCACACTTGATGTGCGGATGCAATCTTGCAAGCTGAATGCAAACTTAAGGCAGATATTTTGCATTGGACTATAACCCTAAACCTGGGTGGCACAAGGGGGCGCAACGGTAAAGTTGTTGCCTCATAGCACCTGTATGTACTTCTGTCCTGAACATGGAGTTTGTACGCTCTCCCTGTGACTGACTGTATGGGTTATCTCTGGGTGCTCCGGATTCCTCCCACATTACAAAGGCATGCAAGTTTGTAGATTAATTGGCTTCTGTAAGTTGTCCCTAATGAGTTGGATAGAGCTAATGTTTGGGTAATTGCAGGTCAGCACGGACTCGGTGGGCCAAAGTTATTTTAAAGCATGAAAGACTGGGAAATGTCGATGACTTTGACGCCTTTGTATATCTGTCACTGACATTAAATATGCAGGTGAGGCAAACAGTTATGAAGTATGGGTAGAAATGATATGTTGATCTTCATTGCAAGGAACAGCAGTCGAGGCATCAGGATGTCTTACTAAAGTTATATGGGGCTTTGTAAGACCACATAGTTTGGTATAGTGTCGAGATGCAGCGTGGAAACAGGCTCTCAGCCCGCACTGAGTCCACGCTGACCAGCAATCACCCGTACACTAGTTCTATCCAACTAACCAGGGACAATTTACTGAAGCCAATTAACCTACAAACCTACACATATTTGGAACGTGGGAAGAAACCGGAGCACCCGGAGGAAACCCGCGCGGTCACAGGGAGAACGGATAAGCTCCATATAGACATTTCCCGTAGTCAGGATCAAATCCGGGTTTCCGGCATGTAAGGCAGCAGTACCATTGTGTCACTGGGCCACCCAAATATATTCCATCCCCAGGGAATATTATATGCCGGTTTGGCCTCTTCACCTAATAAAAAATATACTTGCAATCGAGTGCTCTTACCTAACTGGTGCACGTGATGGCAGGACTGGAGTATGAAGAAAGATTAACTCAACTTGGCCTTTATGCATGACTGTTTAGAAGTATGAAAGAAGATCTAATTGCAACCTGTACAATTTTGAGGCAAGGAGAACCCGTGGAATTCTCGACCATCGAAGGCTATGCAAGTCAATTTGCTGTCCATATTTAAGTGGGACGATATTTTGAGACACAAGAGGTCAAGGATTACAGGGGCATGGACCAAAGGATGCAGCATTGAGATATAAGATCACTCATTATAGATTTGAATGGCTGACGAGACTCAAAGGGTTGAATGACCATTTTTACATTGCTTCTAACCTATGTTCCAACAGTTTGCCAATATTCTCACACTACCTCAACAAATACAATTTCTTGGAGGAACATGCAAATTGGAGAAACAGCACCCCATATTTCACAGGTAGCTTACAACCCCATGGTATGAATGTTGATTTCCCTAGTTTCAGCCCCTGCTTTCCCTCTCTCTGCATTCTCCCCCACCCTGGTCATCCTGCTAGTTCTACTGTTCGCATCCATGTATCCCTCTGTTATCATCTTTTCCACAGCCAATGATGGACCATTGTGAGCTCCACCTTTCCTTGATCATTGGTGCCAGCTCTAATTTATTCTGAACCTTTTCATGCCTCTAGTTTCCCTCTCCCTTGACTCTGTCTGAAGAAGGGTTACGACCTGAAACGGCACCTATTCTTTTTCTCCATATATGCTGCATGACCCACAGAGTTACTCCAGCATTTTGTGTCTATTTTAGGTGTAAACCAGTATCTGTAGTTCCTTCCTATATAATTTCTTCCCCAATGTTTGAAAAGAAAATCACAATATTTCTGATGACAGACAAATAAAACTTACAAACTGCAATTGGAGAGAAGGAAGTGAGGCCTCATAGAGGAAGTGTGTTCTATTCTATGCACGGTGAATTTAGTAGAAACTATGATAAATACATTTGATATACTGTATTTTCTTCCGAAAATCAGGACATCCTGAAATACTTTTCAGCAAATGAAGTACTTTTTGTAGTGGCCATTTAGCTTGTTTTGTGTGTCATTAACTATGGCATGTGTCTTTACATTTTAGACTGCCCGTTATATTGTGGGTGGGATTTATGATATATTTTACGGCATGTTGGGAACTAAGTTTCTTGCATAGAAGCTTAGTTTTCAGTTTAGTTTTGGACGAGCATGGGGAAGGTTCACTCTTTGACCATGCGAAGTGTAACGGAGACATGAGGAGTTTTCTAATGTTTAAAGCGATATGCTGGAGTTCGATGAAGATTATAGTGTACGAGACGGAAAAATCTGGATGTACCTTAATGTTTTTCATCAACAATAAAGAATTTATTAATCAACAGGACTGTGTTTTGAAGATTTATCTGTGAAGAAGCTCTGAAGGTCCCCGACGGAGAGTTTGCATGCGTACAAAGACATTCCCCTTAACCACGTAGTCCATTTAGCGGCTACAGGGAGTAATCACTTGAACGATATAAAAATCTGCTGTTACACTTTTCTCTTGTGCAGCCTTTGTTGAAAAATGAAATGTGACAGGCAGTTTGCATACAGCATGGTGCCATAAACAAAACTGCAGCCGTGTATACTTAATCTTTGCTTTGGTGTTAGTGGAGAATCATTGGCTCGGCCACCGGATGAGAACTTCCCAACTCTTCATCGAATTAGCAGAAAGATGTCACTTACTACTCTCATCTGAATAATGGCACCCAGCACGGCAACACTCCCTCATAACTCAGCAGCATGTTCAAGTGTCAGCTGAGACTTTGTTCTCGACTTTCTTAAGTTCAAAGACATTCCAGTGTTTCCCACTGACCTGAACATTCAGAAAATCAGACTACACTCTCCTAATCATTTGCTGGGTAATAGATTATTCAGGAAATTTGTAAACCATAAGAACTGGTAGGTCTCCAGTTTGGTAACGTTTTCTATTGATGACAGTGACTGTTGGCGAGTTCTTAAATTTGGCTTCATCAGTTCCGGACTGGAGAAAGATGATGTCCAGTATTGATGTCCTGTGATGGATTCTGAAATCTAAATATTGCATGAATACAGGGCTGGCTTAGATATGATGCCCCTCATGAACAAATAACCCGATGATGTTGATTGGCACACAAGAAATTGATGAAGTAATAGAATGTTGTCTGAGTTTGCAGCACAACTGAACATTGCAAAGTTTGTAATTTCACAAAATTAAGTAAAAACATAAAAGGAAAGGGTGTTGCTGGTCGAGCTGCTGTCTCAAGGAACAATGAAGGACACGGCATGGAGGGAACCACCTTGAGGGAGGGGGAGAACAATGGACAATGGAGGACCCAGCGATGGGGGGGAGGGGGGGGGTGGTGCCGTGAGTGGTGGGGTAGGGAGGGGGAGAACAAAGGGGGACCTGGCACAGATACTGTGTATACTTTGGAAACTTTGTCAGCGTCTTGAGGTGGCGACCATTTGCATACCTAGGTATGCAAGCAAAGAATTTCACTGTGACTTGTCACATATGATAATAAAGTATTCATTCATTCATTCAAAGCACCAGTGATCTGGGTTCAGTCCTGACCCAGGGCTGTCTGTGCAAAGTTTACATATTCTCCCAGTGACTGTTGGGCCCCTCCCAAATCCTCTAGTTTCCTCTCAAGACCTGAACACATGGGTTGGTGGGTTCACTGAAAAGAGTGTGTGGATGAGTGATAGAACTTAGAGGGAATTGATGGGAATATGTGGAGATTGAAATGAGTTGGGGAGGATCAGTGTCAAAATAGGTGCTTGGGTCAAGGTATATTTGGTGGGCCAAAGGGTCAGTTTGCTTGCTGTATAGCTGTGTCTCCCTGAAATATAAACTAATGCTTTCACCAGTTTCATTTCTTTCAAATTTGTCATTAATTTAATCATTAAAGTGTATTTTATATATTACAATTACTTGCTAATTATAGTGAGGACGGAACATTCGGGAATCATGTATCTTTACTAAATGTAACAAAGTACCATTAAGATGAGTGATTTGCATTGTACATGGAAGGTAGGAGCCATTTTGCAAAAGTCTTCAGAGAAAAATTAACTTTGATTGAGATAATTAAATTAACCTAACATAATCTCTTTCGTATAAATTAATTCACTACAGTAACAGCACAGTTTAATTTTCAGGAATCAAGAAAGTCCAGCAGTTTGCCTCGGTACCAGTTCAATGAAGATGTGAAGTTGGATTTTAGTTGATAGCTGCTTGTCAGTCAGAGATTTATTGAAATTCTTATTGCCTCTGTTTTACATTCCCCCTGCCATAATCCAGTCAAATACTCTTTCAATATTAAACTTAAATGTATCTGTTGGAAGATGTTTAATATGTAAACCTCCTTCCCTATGCCTGCCCTTGAGATTCCTTAAATAAATATTTCCATTTAAAACCATATTGAAGGCATCTACTTTTATTGATTTCTAAGAACTAGGTATATACATTGCAACAAAGTCATTATCATAGTAATTTGATGCCATGATAGTGGGCGGAAAAAACACTGATTTTTATAATGTAAAATAAATAAATACTTTTTTTACGTCATTGATAAAGTGATATTGTACAGCTTTGAAATGGACCTTTGGCTCAGCTCGCCCAAGCTAACTGTTAGCAAACCTACTCATCAGTCCACCTACATTCTCAACCACAATTGTCCTAGCACTGCTCCCTGAAGGTCTGCATATTGTGAGTTTGATTTTATAAATGTGCACATGCTCCATCTATAGCTTGTACATTAACCTGATGAATGTTGAACCTGACTCCCAATGGGTTAATATATGTTAATCACAGAAGTAGTTGCACATCTTTTTCTTTACGCCAATATCTTATTACATGTTCTCTCGCTAGGTCCATGAATAGTAATATCCTGAACATTGCCAGAGTATAACTCAGTAACTCAGGAGTCAAAATCCTATTATGGTCCATCTAGTGCATACCAACTCAAGGGGTCTGAAGATACAGTAAATGGAAAAATTGATACTCAAGCTTCTTCAGTATACTTTGTGCCTTCACCTGTACAGGCATATTTCCCAGGAGAAGAACCATTGTCACCAGCAATGCTTCTGCTCAACATGGGTGATATTTACAAGCTATCAGACTAGTTAGAAGTTTATAAAGTTCGGGACAACTCTCTTTCAGTTCAAGTTGTTGTTATTTTTGATACAAATTATTTTTTTAACTTGCAATCACTGAAGAACCATGAGCAGGACTAATCTTAATATCTAGCCTTTTAGTCACTGGCTACATTCTGTGTGGGATAATTCAGTAAGTGTTCAGTGCCCTAATATCCTGGATGGCCAATGAAAATAGTTCACGATTCAGCAATGGGACCAATGTTGATTTGCAGCAACGTGTCACACTCCAATTTAGAATTGCAACAGATTGCCAACTGTTTAAACTTAAAACCAAATGCTACAATCAAATTTAAAGCATACCAAATAAATTACTTTGTGAAATGGAAAAAAAGTGAAATATTTTAATTTTCAATCAAGCCAAAATGCAATAAAATAATACTGCAGCATATTGCATTTTATTTAAAGGACTCTCTCATGTATCAGATACCTTTCTTTAAATGATTTCCTCTCTGTTCTGTGATAAAAGTCCAATTGAAAAATACTGAGTTCTTCAGCGGGTTAGTTCAAGTGGAGATATTTGCCCCCGTTCCATTACTGGCAATTTGGAAGACTTTCACCTAAATCCCCGCCTAAAATTACTACGTTGGCATGAGAATACGTCAATCGTTAAGGTTTTTAATTCTTTAAGGATATATCACATTTCAGATCAATTGTACAATTAGGGTTTTGGGGGCATTGTTTTTGGCTGTGCACTATATTTCTTTTTATATATGAATGTTTTGTTATATAGACTATTAAGGTGCCTACTGAGTACTATGTTTACATATTAATCGTGCTGCTGCAAGTAAGAATTTAATTGTTCTGTCTCAGGATATATGGCAATAAAAACACTCTTGACTTGTATGATGCTTTTCAGAATTGATTTGTGCAGTGGGAAGTACACTACTTGGGTTCAAAATATTTGCCACAGATTGAGAATGCCTGCTGGATTCTAAATTTCCAAAAGAGACTCTCGCCACAGAAATACCTCTATAAAAATGGGAGCAATTCTAAACATTATATGATAAATCTGTAACAAGATGTAAGCTTTAAAAAAAACTTGGTTATGTTTAAAGATTAAATAACTGTGTGTCAAGTTTCCCATTCATTGCAACTGAACTGTTTGCAGCAGGACCATGGGTTTGGGAGTTTGTCTCCTTGTTAGTCTGTGCTTTCAGTGTAGAATCCACAAACACAGAAATTATGAAGTTACTGATTGCTATTTCACAGTACTCATGCAAAAAATGTCAGGTATAGATATGAGGCATTTGTTGCATTTGCATTGGCAATGCAAGATAGCTGACATTGTTTAATAAAATAGTGCGAATATGAATACTTTTTTCAATTGTTCATCAATGAGTCCCATCCAGAAAACTAAAGGATAGTTTGCAACTGAATTATCCTACCACAACTAGAGAGCAGTCCTGAACTACTATCTACCACATTGGAGACCCTCGGACTCTCATTGATCAGGCTTTATTTTCTTTATCTTGCACTTAACGTTAGTCACGATATTCCCTTCAGCATGTATCTATACACTGAGAATGGCTCGATTGTAATCATGTATTGTCTTTCTGCTGCCTGGTTAGCATGCAACAAAAGCTTTTCACTGCACCTTGGTGGAGATGACAATAAATAAACTAAACTAAACATATTTAAACTGTTCAGAAAAATGAAGTTATTCGCTTACCTTCAGGTTGAGCTAAGTATTTTTACGTAATAGAGTTGTTCCACAGAGGCAAACCTCAGAGAGGAAGTTGAAGCTTCAGTTATTGATAAATATATTCAAAAAGAGGAAGTTAGCCGGAACGTTAACTGCTGCACATTTTTCAGGGTAACATCTTAAAGAGATATGACTGAACTGGGGTAGGCAGATGAGAGCATTATTAGGCAAGTACATGGGAGAGTAAGTTGGGCCCAATTGTTATAGGTTAAGGCCATGTTTGATATGTGGGAGTCACATAAAGGTCAGCTGATCTGAGTTCAGGTCCAGCATGTTCCAGAAAGAAGGAAGACTAAGGTTGGCAAGGATGGCAAAGAGGTTATAAATTTTGTCAAAAAGAAAAATGAAGTGGCTGTAAGGTTTGGGAAGGTGAAATCAGACAAGGCCTTTGAAGAATATAAAAGCAGCCAAATGGAAAGGCCAAAAGGGCACATGAAATATAATTGGCGAGATTAAAAAAAAGACCCAAGACTTTTTATACATACATTAAAAACCAGAGAAAAAGTAGGACTGCTCGGGGATAAAGGAGGGAATTTGTGCCTGGAGTCAGATGCAGCTGAGGTAGTAAACAAGTGCGTTGCATCTGTATTCACCAAGGAGCAGGACAGTGAGATAAATGTGGGGTATATTAATATGCAAAGCCAGTTTGGGATGAAGAAGGAGATGGTGTTGAGACTCTTGCAGAGTACTAAGGTAGATACATCTCCAGGGCCTGATGGAATAGTTTATATGAAGACTAAAGTTGCCCAATATTATTTTATTGTCATTTCGTCAAGCTTTTCATATTTCTATGATTCTTTCTCAATTCCAGAGCCAATAAATATCAATAATGAACCTTTATCCCTTCATAACACTCACATTTATTCCGGTTCCTCTAACCTCTAAGTTTGTTCCTCACAACTCACTTGTGTCATCACTTACTGTCTCTGGCTCAATGGTTCCTCAATCTAAGGACACCCACGGTAAATATATTTGCTGTGAATTTTTCTGATCTTCACCAATTTACCTTCCCTGCACTCCCTATTAGTTGAGGCCCTTATTCAATTAATATTGATCATATTTTTAACTAAATCTGTGAGCAGTTAAAATAATATGGGATAGAAATGCAACCATAAAATGCTGTTTATCATTCATTTAGCAACTGTGTTTTTTTCTATAGAATAAAACAATCATTTTTTAAGTCACTCTTGAGACCTGACATCATTTCTGCCACATATGCACAAGGTGACTTCATTCCCCCATAAAGAGCTCCTGTTAGAGATTTGAAGGGCACTTTTCCCACTGAGAGTAGGGAACATTCAAACAAGGGGACATGACTTGAGAATGAAGGGACAGAAGTTTAGGGATAACATGAGGGGGAACTTCTTTACTCAGAGAGTGTTGGCTGTGTGGAATGAGCTTCCAGTGAAGGTGGTGGAGGCAGGTTCGTTTTTATCATTTAAAAATAAATTGGATAGTTATATGGACGGGAAAGGAATGGAGGGTTATGGTCTGAGTGCAGGTATATGGGACTAGGGGAGAATACGTGTTCGGCACGGACTAGAAGGGTCGAGATGGCCTGTTTCCATGCTGTAATTGTTATATGGTTATATGGTTATATGGTTAGACTAAGACTTAACCTACTGCCAGGACAACTACATATCCCTCACATCATTATGTATATTGTGTACTGTCAAGTAAATTCCTCAAATATTTGCATGTTTAGGTTTATGATTATTAGTGTCATGTGTACCGAGGTACAGTGGAAAGTTTTGTTTTGCATGCTATCCAAACAGATCAAATATACAATACATAAATACCCAATTTGTAACTCTCCCAACCAGATCTTCCCACACGTACTGTTCTGGTCCTTCCCATTCCCACCGGGAAATATACAGAGTCCTAGATCTGAGATCTAACATCCATTCGCACATTACTGCAGACCCTAATGTTTTCCCCAAATCTTACGCACTGTCCTCATATGCAACCAAAGTCTGCGGCAGGGGCAAAACTCTCATTGCACCCAATTAAAATGCTCGTTTGGTGTGCAGCACCGAGATGCAGCGGTAGAATTGCTGCCTTACAGCGCCAGAGACCCAGGTTCGATCCTGAGTACAGGTGCTGTCTGTACGGAGTTTGTACATTCTCACTGTGACGGCATGGGTTTTCTCTGGGTGCTCTGGTTTCCTCCCACACGCCAAAGACAATATAGGTTTGTAGGTTAATTAACTTTGGTAAAAGTTGTAAATTATCTCTAGTTTATAGGATAGTGTTAGTGTACAGGGTGATCACTGGTTGGCACGGACTCGTTGAGCCGAAGGACCTGTTTCCGCGCTGTACCTCTAATGTCTGAAGAATGCAGGGGAATTTCTGCATCTCAGAGTTTTAGATTCAGATGTCATGTAAAAAACATTTAAAAACATGAAACTTAGGATTAGTCGTCCATATTACCGTGCTGCTCATAACCACATTTGGACAATGGAAACCCTTAAGCCTTTGCACCTGGTAAATAGTGTGACCACATTTAGGGCTCAATACAGAGCTGGAAACTGATTTAAATTCACCGAAAGGATGTGAAAGAGAAAAATGGTTAACTGAGAAATAAGAACCCAAAACTGAATGCTTCTTCATTTGGACTTGTGGCAGAAAATGAAATAGAAGTATGTTTGTAAAACTAAATCTAAGCAGGTGAACCATTTATTGAGGAAGTGAAATCTAATATTCTCATAATGTTACATCTTAAAAGCCTCACATAACTTGCTATTTACCTCAATATCATGATAGGTTGTAGAAATAAAACATGGTTTATTCCCTGTGTGGTATTTAGGTTACATTCAAGTGAAAGACGCAAAGTATGGTAATATTGAGCAAATAAATTGGAGGGTTTACCTGACTCGCTGAGTTACTCCAACACAAAGATAGATTTGTGTCTATCCTTGACATCCCAGATTTCTAAGCTATTTCAAGGCTTTCTATTCTACATAAGGCCCAAGTGTTAGCATTTCCTAAGAAAGGTTTTGTAGATATTTCAGCTAAAAAATGTGCAGATGGATGTCAGTATGTGCTCAGACATTTTGTAACAAACATGTGACACTGGCACTTGGCAGAAAGTAAAAATCGACACATCCATGGTTTGCATTGAAGTAAACTGAACTGGTACTATACCCATACATAGCCAAATGATGGGCTATCAACAGGAACTTGTTACTGGAGCTCATAGAATTTTCTATCTTGTAGCAAGTCCTGCTCTAATCACAATTTTATAATTATCATGCTTTCAAAATACTCCATAACCCCAATCTTTGCAGTCTCCAAAGTGTGTGCACGCCTCCGATTCTGACCCCTTGTTTAATTCCAGTGTTAATCAGACCAGAATGCCACAGCTGACAGAGCTGCTGCCTCACAGTGCCAGAGACACGGGTTCAATCCTGACCTCGGGTGCTGCCTCTCAGTTGATTTTTCTCACTTCAGGTGGCCCTGGCATTCCCTCTATCTATCCCTCCCCCACCCAAGTCACAGTAGCTTCTCATTTACACCCTACAAACAGCTAACAATGGCCTGTTTCCTTTATTATCGTTACTTTTTTTTGCATATCTTTCATTCATTGTTCTTTATCTCTCCACATAATCGTCTGTCTCTCATTTCCCTTATCCCTAACCATTCTGAAGAAGGGTCTCGACCCGCAACGTCACCCATTCCTCTCCAGAGATGCTGCCTGTCCCGCTGAGTTACTCCAGCTTTTTGTGTCTATCTTCGTGTGCTGTCTGTGTGAAATTTGCAAGTTCTTCCTGTGTGACTTCCGGGTGTTCCAGTTTCCTCCCACGTGGCCCTTGTGGCTAAGGGGATCAGAGGGTATGGAGAGAAGGCAGGTACGGGATACTGAGTTGGTTGATCAGCCATGATCATATTGAATGGCGGTGCAGGCTCGAAGGGCCGAATGGCCTACTCCTGCACCTAATTTCTATGTTTCTATGTTTCTATCCCAAAGACATGCACGATTGTTGGTTAATTGGACTCTGTAAACTGTTCCCTAGTTTGTAGGGAATGGGTTCGCATGCAACTAGAGTGAAGGGGTGATCCATGGTCAGCAGGGACATGATGGGTCAAAGGGCCTATTTCCATGCTGCATCTCTAAACTGAACTAGATCTCCAGTAGCCCTAAGTAGATGATTAATTCACAACAGTGATTGGGCTGATCACCAACGGTTATGAAACAAAATACAGGGCGGAGGTGCAGAACCTGGCGGACTGGTGCACACGTAACAACTTGTCACTAAACACCTCCAAGACCAAGGAGCTGATTATTAACTTCAGGAGGTCCCATAATGGAGAATACGCCCCAATCTCCATTTACGGGGAAAGTGTGGAGAGAGTGTCCAGCTTTACGTTTCTGGGCACTCACATTTCAGAGGACCTCACATGGTCCACCAACACTGCTGCGCTGGTCAAGAAGGCACAGCAACGACTGTTCTTCCTGAGGACATTAAAAAAGACTGGGCTGCCCCAACAGCTGCTGACATCATTTTACCGCTGCACCACAGAGAGCATATTAACGTATGGTATCTCTGTGTGGTATCTCAGCTGCACGGAGGCGGAGAGGAGAGCTCTTCAGCGCGTCGTCCACAGAGCGCAGAGGATCATTGGGACAGAGCTACCAGCCTTGGAGGGCATCTACCACACACGGTGCCTCAGGGAGGTATCCATAAAGACTCATCACACCCCTGTAACGGTCTGTTCGAACTACTTCCCTGCGGCAGACGTTACAAGGCCTTCTACGCCCGTACCTCCAGACTCAGAAACAGCTTTATTCCAAGAGCTATAGCGGCTCTGAACCGGCCCTGCTGAGTGCCCCCCACCCCCCCTGGACTGTCTCCCTCAGATGGTCACGACACACAGCTTATTTATTTATTTTACTTTTCTTTTTCATCGGTTGGAGCTACATACTAAATCTCGTTGCACTGACGTGCAATGACAATAAAAGATATTATTATTATTATTATTATTAATTATAGCAGTAAGATTATTCCAAAGGCGATGTTCTGGAACTTCCTCTCTCCTCTTGACATCTTTACTTTCCCATTAAAATATATTTCTTTCAAGCCAATCTACTTGATCTAGTACTTTTTGCCACCTGGGTTATAATGGCTATAAATTAATGCTTGATAGTAACCTGTGAGAATTCTAAAGACATGTTATTATATTAAAATAAGCTATGCAAATACTGTCTGCTATTGATGAAAGTTAAGCCACAAGAAGCTGGGAACATTATTATTTTTATGTTTTACTCCCTTGGAAGATATCTAGGAGAAATACCAATAGTGAGGAGGCACCATATCTGTGGAAGGATGTGCTGGCATTGGAGAGAGTCCAGAGGAGGTTTGAATGAATGATCCCAGGGATGATTGGGTCATCTTATGATAATAGACAATAGACAATATTTGCAGGAGTAGGCCAATCGGCCCTTCGAGCCAGCACCGCTATTCAATGTGATCATGACTGATCATCCACAATCAGTACCCCGTTCCTGCCTTCTCTCCATATCCCTTAACTCCGCTATCCCTGAGAGCTCTATCTAACTCTCTCTTGAAAGCATCCAGAGAACCAGCCTCCACATCCCTCTGAGGCAGAGAATTGCACACAATCACAACTCTCTGTTTGACTTTTCAACATGTTGAAAATTCAGCGGTGACCAGAAAGACGTTACGACTCTTTGGGTGACTAGGAGACCTCTCACGACCATACAGGCGACCTCTGGCAACCTCTCACGACCAAACAGGCGACCCCTTGGCGATATGCCCTCTGGTGACCCCCCTCACCTGGGGTCGCCTGTATGGTCGTGTGAGGTCTCCTAGTCACCCAGAGAGTCATAGCGTCTTTCTGGTCGCTGCTGAATTTTCAACATGTTGAACATTTTCGGCGACCTATAACGGGTGCCGGCAGTCGCCAAAAAGGTCGCTTAAGTGGGACAGGCCCTATAGGATGGTAAAATATCTGAGAAACTAACATCTTGCATTGCTTAGCCAGAAAGCTAATGGCCTAATACAGTTCTTAACAAACCTTATTGCACACCAATGTGAAGAGACATAGAAAGAAGCTTTAATTGTTGAGGATTATCACATTATTCTTGCCTTAACAGTGCAAATGGTTTTTTAAACAGTTCTTGTAATGTTCTAATTATGTTGTAACTTAATTTTTGTTTTATGTAAGTATGTTTATATATGTTAAAATATTTAGTTATCTAGACACAAAATGCTGGAGTAACTCAGCAGGACAGGCAGCATCTCTGGATAGAAGGAATGGGTCACGATTTGGGGCGGAGACCTTTTTCAGACACCCATTCCTTCTCTCCAGAGATGCTAACTGTCCCGCTGAGTTACTCCAGCATTTTGTGTCTATCTTCGGTGTACACCAGTATCTGCAGTTCCCTCCTACACATTCAGTTATCAATGTTTGCCAAAGCGCCAGGAGTTAGCTGCTGACAATATTATCAGCAGAACTTCCTATGTGGATAATTTAAAAAAGGAATATAACCAATATATCCCATTTATTTTTTTCAAACTGATGACAAGAGCAATGCAAATGAAGAGACTCCTTTACTCTTCCTTCCCACCCATGTTCATTAAAAACTGAAAAAAAAAACAAGATAAATGTGTAAAGATGCCAATTTATCAAAATATTTTCTGAATCGTTAACCACTCTTCTTTAATGATCACTGAAGAAGGGTCACGATTCAAAATGTCACCTATTCCTTTTCTCCAGAGATGCTGCCGGGCCCGCTGAGTTACTCCTAAATTTTGTGTCTATCTTCAGTGTAAAGCAGCATCAGTGGAAACCAGTTTCTTCTTACACTTGGATTTACCATATTGTTTATAACTGACAGTGCAAGGTACCCAAATCCAATTCATTAAGATGGCTGAAATCAACCAGCTTAAATTAATTACTGTTTGCATTATCTTTCAGTGCCTGCACTATAGGGTGAATGAGCGCCTGCTGTTGTCTGGAGCTTTAAGCTCCAATCTGCACCTGAGATTGTACCTGAGATGGCTCATTCAATTTTGCAATTGATGCAATTTCTCCCAGATAATATTACTGATGTCATATTTCTAACATGAGGGAATATTTTGGAAACCCCTTCAAGCTTCTCAGGCTCCACTTAGTCGGTGATTGGATTTGATTCAATTTATTGTCATTGCACTTTTCAGTGCAACAAAATGGTTTAGCCTGCAGTCATAACATAGAATAAATAACAAACACTCAGCACAGTTTAAAGTCCCAAAGTCATTGGCTCTTCCCTCCTTGCTCTCCCTCTGCGCTGAGGCAATCCAAGCCTCCGATGTTGTGACCCCGCCGGGTGATGGTAGGTAAGTCCCGCGGCTGAATCCGAGCTCCGCAAACGGGCCGGTTCAAACTCCGCGGCCCGGGGCGGTCGAAGCTGCCGAAGCTGCCGTCCTCCAGTCCAGCAGACGCAGCTGTTGTTGCGGGAGCTCCAGAAAACAGAACTCGAGCTCCCGATGTTGTCGTCCACTGGCCCGCGGCCGAGCCTCCGAGGCTCCAAAGTCGGTTCGGAAGTTGGCCCCGAAGTCGGCCAGCCTCGCGTTGGTAAGTCCTGGCTCTGCCTCCGCAGCCTTGAGGTCGGTCGCAGTTGGGATGCACTGCAAACCACAGCCCCGATAGCACTAATCTCCTGATACTGCTATTACTCCAGCTGCTGTTCAATGGGAACCTACTGGCCCCAAAGTCTGGCCAGCAGGAATAAAGGAATAAAGGGACTGCAAATTCAGCCACAGTTGGTAATAATACTTCAATTTTTGTTATTTTAACTGGCTCTGTAAATCTCCATAGTAACCTCCGCAATTGGTTCAGCCTTGAGGTCTAGGTCGTCAAGTTGGAGGCCTGCCATCTGCAGATCACCGCGATAGGCCTAAAAACAAAATGTAATCGCAGACGGAGGCAAACGGAAAGCAAAGTAGGGTAGTACATTTTTGGCAGGAAAGGCTGAAACATAATTAAATCAAAAATCCCCCCGATAGGCAGAAAGTCCCATAAAAATTCAATCATGTCTGATCTATCTTTCCCTTATCTTCCCTCCATCAATACACAATATCAATTTATTTGTCACCCCTGCTCAAATGAAACTCCCCAAGAAAAAAAGACCCAAGACACAACACAATTTACCCATCCATCACCGATGTCGTATCTTCCCCTGCACTCCCCATTCCCCTCCCGATGTCAGAGTCAAAGCCCCCGGTGGGCGATGGCAATTGTCCCGCGGCCATTAACGCCGCGCCGGGTGATGCAAGGCCCTGCTCCGGGTCTTGTTGTTGGAGCCCCCGGCGGGCGCTAGCAAAGTCCCGCAGCCGTTGAAGCCGCGCCGGGCGATGATGTAAGGCCCCGCTCCAGGTACTCCTCGACCCCGCTACTCGGGCGGGTGAAGTCGCCGTTGCGGAAGCCCCGAAAAGCGGTCTCCCACCAGGGACCCACGGGCTCCCGGTGTCACTGTCCACCGGACCTGCGGTAAGCCTCCGAATCCCCGGGGTCGGGTCGCAGCAGCGCGCCACCACCGCTCCACCCGCTCCGAACTCGGCCAGCTCTACGATGGTGAATAGGTCCGCAGCTCCGCGACTGGAGCCCTAGGTCGTTCCTGCCGGAGGCCGCTCCACGTTGCAGCCCCAATGACAACGGAGACCCGACAGGGAAAAGGTCGGGTTCTCCGTGCAGGGGAAAGATTTTAAAAGTGTTTGTATATCTCCTCTGGACCCTCTCTAGTACAGCCACACTCTTCAACAGAGACGGGGCCCAAAACTGCTCACAATACTCGATGCAGTTTGACCAGTGCCTGGAGCCTTAGCAATCTCTGTTTTAATATTCTAGTCCCCTCTAAATAAATGCTAGCAATGCATTTATCTTCCTTACTACCCATTTGACTTGCAAATTAACATTTTGTGAATGCTGCACCAGCACTCCCAAGTCCCTTTGCTCTTCCCATTTATGAATTAAAAAATAGTCTACACCTTTACTCCTACTACCAAAATGACTGTGAATCTGTAACAAGTGATGGACTGCTGCGATCAATGCTAGGACCCTTATTGTTTGTAATATTTACACTTGACTTGGATTAAAATGCAAGTGGTATGATCAGTAGGTTTGCAGATGACACAGATATTGATAGAATTGTAAATAAGGAGGAAGGTTTGATGAGGGCACAGTGAGAAATGCATCTGCAGGACAGTTGAGCAGAGTGCTAGCAGATGGAATTTAATCCAGGGAAGTGTAAGGTAATATGCTCCGAGAGGTCAAAATCGGTTTTGGCTTGTAAAGTAAAAGGCAGGGATCTAAGGAGTACTGATGTATAGAGAGACATCTGTGCACCCACCGTACTTCTCTGAAAGTGATGACACACATGGATAGGTTGGTGACGAAGGCATTTGATGTACTAGCCTTAATAGACAGAGGCAATGAGTATACAGGGGGCATCATGTTACAGTTGTACGAAACATTGGTTTGATCGAATTTCGAGCATTGTGTACGAATCAGGTCACCACACTATAGGAAGGACATGGTGGCAGTAGGAGAGTGCAGACAAGCTTCACCGGAATGTTGCTTGGAATGGAGAATTTAAAAAAAGATCTGAGGAGTATGTTCTTCACATGAACGGTGGTAAATATGTAGATCGTGTGGTGGTGGGAAACAAAACAATTTACATTATTTAAGGCATCTGGACAAGTATGGATAATAAAGGCGTAGAGGAATCTGGACCTAAGTGGGCAAATGGGCCTATTTTTGCGCTGTAATATTCAATGAAAGATCCTCTGAAGCAGCCCCTGCTGCACCACACTGCCTTCTGGCAACAAAGTTTCACAGCAAGACTCTGGAAACCATGGGCCACTTCTCTTATCTTGGGAGCCACCTCACATCTCCAATGATATTCACCACCACCTTAATTGTACCAGCACAGTCTATGCATGATGCAGGAAAATTGTACTTGGGAAGAAATCTCAGACAACACAAAACTGATTGTCTCGTAGGCAGCAGGGATTCCTGTCTTCCGATATGCTTCTTAAAACTGGACTAAGTTAAGCAAACATCTATTAACACTGGAAAATTACCACCAAAACTGGCAACAGAAAATCCTCAATTTGCTGGATTGTTAGCGAACCAATGTCAATGCCATTTCCCAGACCAACCTGGATACTGAGGTCCTCGGCGTTCTCATTCAGGGATATTGTTCTCATTCAGGGTAGTGTTGTTTGCATGACTGACAGGCTCCTGAAATAGATGCTCTATTTTGATCTCTCTGTCATGGGAACTATTGATTATGCTGACAGATAAAAGTAAGTCATCTTTGATGGAAGCCTCCTTGAAGAAATTCAACTTCTTCACCAACTCCTGTGAATATGTGGCCCATGACTATTCAAAATAAAGGAGTTTTCAGATAAAAGTAAGTCATCTTTGATCCCTGTTTAGGAACAATAAGGTCTTCAATGGACGCAAATTGTAGGGAGTGGATGTGAAAGTGGGGTGGGATAACAGAGGACCAATAGGTTATGATCGATGGTCAGTGAGCTGTAGGGCCTGTTGCTAAGCTGCATCTTCCAATCAATCGATTTAGCATAAATAACCAAGTGTGAATCCCATTGTAGACTTCAGTTGAAGTTATAGCTGTATTGGAAGATCAATACTGTTAATATTTCACTAGAGGGAGCAGTGGAGCAGTACACAGGGATCAGACAGGATGGAACTGCACTGGCACTGCTGATTTTACTTCGGAGTCACGTGAGTGACTACGTGAAGAGCCTGCTCAGCACGCATGCGTGTTATTGAGTTCACGCAGGCAACAGCGACGCAGCGGGAGTCAGGCGCTCCCGCTACAAGCCTGAAGGAAAGGGCCGTTAGGTAAGTACTTACCTTCAGTTTAAACTAGCGACTTTGCGTTTGTTTTTGCTCCAGGGGGAGCAAAGCAGCAGAGGGAAGCGGCCCCCGTTCGACTCCAGGGAAGGAGCCGACAGTGTGGGGGGGGGCGGGAGAGGCGGCAACGGGACCGCACACGCTGCGCTCCACAGACACGGGTGCTGCGCTGATGCCCAGTCCGCTAAACAGCTGTCTAACCAACAGCAGCGGACTAGAGGGAAATTCAAAAACCGACCGGCACCCCTGCAGGCTCCCGACAAGGAGACTCGCCGCCGGAGAACCGCTGAAATGCCGCCGGAAAACGGCAGACAGCCTCTAACAGCAAGGTCAGGACCAACCTCAGGCTGGAGACAGACACGGAAGATGGAATCAGCACTTCAAACAAGAAACAAGAGTGTCTGTTTCTCCAAGACAGAGGAAGGTCATGGAGCTAAAAACTCCAGCGAGACTTGCCTCAGGAGCAGGGGCAAGTCCGCCAAGGGAGCTAACACTCCCACTACAGTGCCTAACAGCATTGGCCATCTCCCTTGTCGAGGGATTGATGGGGACCAGACTGGACTGGTCAAGAAGAGGGGTCACTGGCTGAAGTTTATCAGGAGTATGCTTGAGGTACAGGATCAGGAGGAGCTGCTGGGTGTGGCCGTTATGTGGCTCCACCACTAGCGAGATGGCTTTTCAGTCTCAACTGATGGCCAGCTTACTACCTGGTCTTTTCAAAAAACCTCTCCGACAGGTAGTCATGAGGTGTTGGATTCATCACGCCTCCCCTAAATTGCATTTACTCAAAGTGCCCACCGTTATTGGGGGGTACATTGAGCATAGCTTTAAAACCCAAATATCTTAAAATGCGTTTGATATCCCTGACATCGGTTATCATTTTGCATGCTCATTTCAGAGGGACAGGGTAGTATGGCAAAACACCTGACCCTACTGCTTGCAGTCCTCCGCAACTTCTTAGGAAGTTATAAAACCTGCCCTCAACTTAAAAAATTACAGGACTGTAAATGCCGACCTCTCAACCACAGATCCTGCTAGCTGGCTAAGTTATCAAACCAAGCCTAAAAAACTGGAGAAGTATCCAAAATTCGGCATCTAGAGGGCAGGGTCTGGAATGAGCACCACACGAAACCAGCAGCAGTGCCTCTATGCGTCCACCTGTAGGTGTCCACCTAATAGTACTGGTGTAAGCTCGGGGCCCGCATGCCAACCCCTGGTAAGCTCTGTTTTTTTCAGGCCAGGGTCCAGAATGGGCCCCCTGGAAAAATGTGCCACCCCGAACAACACCATCCCTATGGACAAGGAACCGGAAACCGAAGAGATGAACACACCACGGAACAACAGTGAAATAACATAAGTATGGTTCCTGCCATCACACAAAAGATGAAGGGTTTGTACTAACAAAGCATTCAAGGATAAAATTAAATTAGATCCCATCCTGCTCGGCCGTTTGGCTAAGATTACTAGCAACTGCCTTATCAGTTTATACCAGGGACCATACAATACCAGTACAGCATGCACCCTAGGGGTCTACCCTCCCACTAATAAGAACATGAGGGACTAGCAACTGGGGGTAATAATTATACAGGGGTCATATAGAAGCCTATATGAACCTTATGTACCAACTAACCAAGGTGGTAATGTCGCCATCATTGATATCAAGGGATCATAATAAACCCAGTATGAATCTTTGGTTCTAAAAATCCCAACATGGTATATGTCGCACCGTCATTGACTTGCCACTTGAGTATCTCGCCAGGCCACGCTTGGAATATTGAAACTGCCAATCTTTCATTCCAAGCATACTTAATGGTAGACATCAACTTAAAAGATGCATACTATTCAGTACCCATTCAAAATATTCGGAGATAACTTGGCAGTATTAATTATCGACTATAGCTATTACAGCCAAACTGGTTCCAGATATTCTAACCAGTCCTGGCTATATTAAGGAACTATCGTCAAGGCATGTTCCAATGATATTAACGATGACTAATCCATGGGTATAGCTATCACAGCTTTAGCTATTATTCTTTTAGCCGAGCTTGTCATGCAATCCAGATAGATCTACGATTGAAACCATCGCTTTCAGCCTTGACTAAGATCAAGCGGAGTATCTGTTGTTGTTAGTTCTATTTTGACTCGTCCCTTATCAAGGGACCATATATCAATTGATTTGGAACAGGGAGATGGGGAGGGGCTTGCTCCGTCCACTCCACACATCAACCAGTATTGCAGTACCTTGAAATATAAATTCTCTATTGTTGACTATTTGGTATTCAACACTCTACCCACTTGTACATAGGAGAGTCAGTACAGGTGCACAACCTTTTATCTGAAATTCCAAATAACGAAAAGCTCCGAATAGCGGACATTTTTTCGGTCCTTGAAGAAAGGTCCTTGAAAACGTTCACCGAGGGCGGCCCGCAGAGGTGACAGCGGAACCTCCGGTCAGTCCTCGAAGAAAGGGGAACTAAATCCCCATTCATAAAAGAGAAGATGAGGGTATATTGCGTGGGAGGGTTAATAATTAACAATCTGCTGCTGCCTGCCCGCTGAGTTAAAAAGTTCCCACGGTAGACTCACGATACACAGTGTATCGTGAGTCTTGCGTGGGAACTTTTTAACTCAGCGGGCAGGCAGCAGCAAATTGTCGCTTCCTTCAGTTTCACCCCACCTACACCCCTCTGCTTCCCGGCCATGTGTGTGACCCCTTCCCACCTCTCTCCAGCTCCCCGCCCATTGCACCGGTGCAGGGGCTTTGCACTTCACGTCGGCGATGCCACCAGGTCAGTGCCAGTCACCGGAGACGTCAGGACCAACGGGACACCGAACCCCAGGCCCACTGCAAGCACGGAGATCCCAGAGACCCACAGCTAGCAGCAGCCCAGCCCCATTCCAACTCCAGAGGAACACACTCGCCGTAGGGACAGAAGCTGATGGTGTGCAAGATACGTCTTGTTCTTGGGGTTGCGGATGAGGGGGCGCAGCTCGGGCTGTGATGTCTCCGGCCATCCCCCTGTACAGAAGCTGAGACTGGGAACTGTAGCGCCCTTGCCCCCTCCCTCTGCAACTGCAAACAACTGCAACTGCAAACAACCCCACTCTCCTGCTCACCTGCAAGGGCGGTACAGTGTAAACTCAGCTCCTGCCCACACAGTCAGTACACCTCTCCTATTCTTGTCTCCCACGCTAAGATAATCTCGCAGAGAATGATCCCAGCCTAACCATCCATATTCTCTCCTATTCTGCAAGAAAAAACTACATTGAAGACTCAAACTCGCGATCGAGTAACTGCCGGGATCGAGGCGCAAACTCGCGACCTTGCGGATATGAGCTGAGCACTCTACCACTGAGCCAGCCGTTAAAATCTACGCTAAAAATCTTCCATTCTGAAAGCTGAAATATTCCGAATTACGAAAAGTGTCTCGTCCCAAGGCATTCGGATAAAAGATTGTGCACCTGTATGACACAACCTGTAACAATTAATGGTACATTCCTACCATTCAACAGTGGCAAGAGTATTAGAAGTTAGTAGCAGCTGTTCCAGCTACTTCCATTAAGGCTAGGTGCTAATGTTTAAACTACCCTCACCCAAAACATGGTGGCATATGGACTAATCTGGAGTCGTCATCACTATAGACACTAGGCGTAAAACCTAGTTTGGAAATTTTGAGTACGCTCTATTGGCAAAGCATATTATCCTACAGTGCACCATTTTGCACGTTCGTTTATAATTAACAACATCACAGTAGTGACGTACACAAACCACTTGGGCAGAATAAATCGATATCATGTGACATTTATTTAACAATTGGAAACTACAGGTCGTCAAAAATATACGACCATCAGCAAACCTACCTACTAGGTGAGCTAAATACTGTAAACAGACATATTAAACCCAAGTATTGCTGGAATTACAAAGCAATATGGAACACCCGATATCGATTTCACTGTATTCAATTGAATTCTCCACGTACCGATGTATGTTGCAAGAAACCAAATTTGAAGGCAGGGACAATTAATTAATTCCCACTGAATTAGGAAGCGTGAGGGAGGGGATCTAATCTATGTTTTTCCCCTTTTTTCCTACCTCATCAGGTACTACGGCCTCATCAGTCGGGTACTACGCACATGCCACGATAAATTAAACTGCTGGATTGCAGATTTGAAAAGACCATCACTCGGCCTGGATTGCAGAATTGGGAAGACCTCTGCTGGGCCTGGATTGTCAATAGCGCTATCAACACAAGGATAGCACCCCATCGCATATCCACTAGGGAACATACTTGGCAAACATCAAGAAGTGGGAAGATACCATTCAAATACAGGAATTGCATATTCAACTACAACAAACCTGTACTGGAGTTCTAGCAGGTCTTCACCACAATGAAGGATTCAGCCAGAAGTGCTCTGTCAGCCTACTTAACTCGGGCACCAGGACCACAGGCCATAGGGTACCTCCCGCTGGTGATCAAATTTAGGAGAGGTTAATCCCCAGACCCAGGTACACCCAAATCTGGGATGTCAGTATGGACCTGATGTACCTTAGGGGATGGTCACCAGCCAGGTCCCTCACCCTGGAACAGCCCACCCTGAAGGGACATGCTGATGGCCTTGTCTCAGCACAAAGAGTCCAGTTTCCTCCATCCACTACGATTGGACAATATGGTCCACTACACCATGTTACATTACCATTAGGGACTGGGCAAACAGAGCAGACCAGGAACATCAGGTCTAGTTATGGAATTCCGGGCATACGCACCTGAACCACGGTTATGTGTCATGACCCACTTATTGAACTACATTGACACAATAAGTAATCCTCGAGGGAGAGAAAAAGCCTTATGGGTCAGCCACAAGAAACGTTATGGTCGGGTGACGAGCCAAACTATCTCAAGTGGCTCAAGCAGGTACTGGGAGTTGCTGCAGTACATATTAACGTGTATAAATCTTACTCCACCAGGACAGCATCCACATCAGTGACTAAGAGGATGGACGTGCCAATGGACCACATCCTGGCAACAGCGGGGTGGTCTAAGGAGTATACGTTCCAAACTTTTATAACAGACCACTGACAGAACCTGTATCGTTTGCATAAAAATAATCTGCAAAAAATATATAATTTAAGCCCAGGGGAGCATTTGGTCTTGTTGTTGTTAATAACACCATTATTGTTTTTACAAACAGATTCATGGTTGATTACGATAACATACTTCCTCCCTTGAAAGGCTTCGGCAGCAAGTGAAGTATGAACTGTTACACGGTTTGAAATCACAGAGCTTTAAAATCTTCACGTAGTCACTCACGTGACTCTGAAGTAAAATAGTAAGATTAAACGAGAACTTACAAGTTTGAAGTTTGATCTGTATTTTATGAGGAGTTACGATGAGGGATTACGTGCCCTCCGCTCCCACCCTCAATAATATGTGTGAAACTGATAACTAAGGTCTCCTTTTCTTTACTATGTTTATTTCAATAACTGTGTCTGTCTGTGATTCCACACCACTGCTTTGAAGTATGTCGCGCATGCGTGCTGAGCGGGCTCTTCACGTAATCCTTCATCGTAACTCCTCATAAAATACAGATCAAACTTCAAACTGGTACGTTCTCGTTTAATCTTACTATTAAAATACATTGGGACATTAAACTCAGTGTAACTAGCAAAGTGTAAGAGTTTTCCATTATATTCTCCCTTCCATAATTAACCTTAAAATTAAAAATTGTGTTTAAGCAAAGCAAAACACTGTAGATTATTAACTTAAGACAAGAAATTGGATCTTTTAACACTTTATTTGCCAGTTACACAATCTAAAATCACTTCCAATTTGTTTCAGTAAATTATTTTTGTATGAAAACCTGTCCATCGTTAAATTGAACCAGGCATTTAAGGGTGTTATCCACGTTGGCTCAGGGTCATGCAAATACTTCAAGATGTCGATCAATGTACAACACATTTCTCAGCTTCTTTTTACCTAAATTGGAGTTCAAAATTCACACAAATGCTACTATGGAACATTTTTTGGAGAAATAGGAGCACATCACATTAAGTTTGCTTCATCAAGTCACAGTTGTACAGCATGGGAACAGGCCCTTCAGCCCACACCATCTATGACAACCATCTATATTGGTTCCACATGTTGCACAACTCTATAGATCGATAAAACTAACTTGTATGATGGATTCATTTTGTATACCTCGATGCCCAGCTCATGCAAAGGTCTGTCTAGATGCCTCTTAAATTATGTTATTGTTGCTATCACCATCACGTCTTCTGCCAGCTCATTCCAGATGCCAAGTGTTCTTGGTGTGAAAAATGTATTCTCAGATCTCCTTTAAATCTCCTCCCTCTCACAAACCCAACCCCCTTAATTTTGGAAGTGATACCATAGGAAATGAGCACTATCTATCATATCTTGGGAAAAGTTGGCAAAAGGGGAAGTACAACGGGATCTGGGGATCCTTATTCATAGAAACATAGAAATTAGGTGCATGAGTAGGCCATTCGGCCCTTCGAGCCTGCACCGCCATTCAATATGATCATGGCTGATCATCCAACTCAGTATCCCGTACCTGCCTTCTCTCCATACCCCCTGATCCCCTTAGCCACAAGGACCACATCTAACTCCCTCTTAAATATAACCAATGAACTGGCCTCAACTACCCTCTGTGGCAGAGAGTTCCAGAGATTCACCACTCTCTGTGTGAAAAAAAAAAAAAAAAAAAAATCAGTCAATGAAAGTAAGCATGCAGGTACAGCAGGCAGTGAAGAAAGTGCATGGCATGTTGACCTTCATAACAAGAGGAGTTGAGTATAGGAGCAAAGAGGTCCTCCTGCAGGTATACAGGGCCCTAGTGGGACCACACCTGGAGTATTGTGTGCAGTTTTAGTCCCTTAATTTGAGGAAGGACATTCTTGCTATTGAGGAAGTGCAACATAGGTTTACAAGGTTAATTCCCGGGAGACCCGGCCTGTCATATGCTTAGTGAATGGAGTGGCTGGGCTTGTATACTCTGGAATTTAGAAAGATGAGAGGGGATCTAATTGAAACATGTAAAATTATTAAGGGTTTGGACATGCTAGAGGCAGGAAACATGTTCCCAATGTTGGGGGAGTCCAGAACCAGGGGCCACAGTTTAAGAATAAGGGGTAAGCCATTTAGAACGGAGACGAGGAAACACTTTTTCACACAGAGAGTTGTGAGTCTATGGAATTCTCTGCCTCAGAGGGCGGTGGAGACTGGTTCTCTGGATACTTTCATGAGAGAGCTAGATAGGGCTCTTAAAGATAGTGGAGTCAGGGGATATGGGGAGAAGGCAGGAACGGGGTACTGATTGGGGATGATCAGCCATGATCACATTGAATGGCGGTGCTGGCTCAAAGGGCCAAATTGGCTACCCCTGCACCTATTGTCTATTGTCTATCTTTGCCTCTCATAAGTTTAGATATCACTATTACATCTCTCAGCCTCCTTTGCAGCAGGGAAAATTTACTTAGTCTAACCAAGCTCCTGATAACGCAAGCCATCCAACCCAGGTAACATTTGTTTGAATCTCTTCTGCATTCACTTAAGCTTTCTTCACAATCTTCCTATAGTGTGGTGACCAGATTTGCAAGTGCAGCCTAACCAACATTTTGTAAAACCGTAATATGACAACCCAACTCTTGCACTTGAATCCTTGACCACAGAAGACAAGCATGCCATACATCTTCCTCTATACCCTGTCTATATGTGTTTCTATTTACAGGGAACTATGTATTGTACCCAAAAGTCTTCCTGTTCAACACCAATTTTCACTGTGTATGTCCTGGACTTGCTTAACTTCTTAAAATGCCTTATTTCGCATTTGCTTGAGATATAAAAGGTTTTTTTTTTTGCTGGCAATGAGAGGCATGACTGGGCAGCCTCAGAACTGATTGCTCAAAAACCTCCCAAAGTTCACAGCATGTACTAAAGTTAACACATCATGGTATTTCCATCATTTAGCTTTAAAACTGCTCTTGCAATGGGTGCCTCAAGGGTGACACCATTTGATGCTTCAGGATAGAGGTCTCTGGTCACTTAGTGAGGGTTACAAACATCAGGGCAAAAAGATAGAAATAACCATCTCCAAAGAGACTATTCCAGTGTCTTCAAAGACACCACATTGCATTTGAGCTACACAATGTGCAATGTACTCACTGAATCTGGTCTTCACAATCTGTGGTGGGAGAGATTCTCTATGGTGGCCAATGGCTTCACTCTTATACCTGTTCTGCTCTTTCCACGGAGGTTAAAGTCACCAAGTCCTTTCAAAGAAGTGGAAATCACCTGCAAAACAGAGGGCATAGTCTTTAGCTCCATACAACTTCCTGTAAGAGCATGGAGATGAACCAC
Source organism: Leucoraja erinaceus (assembly GCF_028641065.1). Classification (NCBI taxonomy): domain Eukaryota; kingdom Metazoa; phylum Chordata; class Chondrichthyes; order Rajiformes; family Rajidae; genus Leucoraja; species Leucoraja erinaceus. The sequence continues at coordinate 15,545,507 of NC_073389.1, read as the reverse complement.
TCTATGTTCCTCTTTTCTCCGCCATAGTTTGTGTGAAAAATGTATTCCTTCTTTAAATCTTCTTCCTCTCACCTTAAAACCATAGCCTCTAACATTATGGCATCCCTGTGATGGGAAACAGGCACTGATGGTTTACCTAATCTCAGAGAGGCCTGTCCTCATGCTATCCAGCTCATCATTCATCTGCATCAACCTGGCCAAGACAACATCGCATTCATTGTTCTCCTCTAGACTCTGCGAGCGCACGCCGGGGGCTCTAACATCAAGAACCCGGTGTGCGACCTTGCATCACCCGGCGTGGCTTTAGTGGCCGCGGGACAATCGCCATCGCCAGCCGGGGGCTTTGACTTTGACTCTGACTCTGACATCGGGGGGGGGGGGTGGGGGGGGAGTGCAGTGGAGTGATAAGTTTCTTTGGCCTTCCATCACAGCAATGTGATGGATGTTTATGTAAATTATGTTGTGTTTGTAATGTCTATTTGTTTGTAATGTATGGCTGCAGAAACGTCATTTCGTTTGGACCTCAAGGGGTCCAAATGACAAATAAATTATATCTTATCTTATCTTATCTTATCTCTGCATCCTCTGAGGCAATACAAAGTGTTGACCTATCCTCCAGTCAGCTGCTCTACCAAATCCCTCATGCCAGATTCCTATCAACTAGTGTATCTCCTTATGACAGCATCCCGCAAACCTATTTTGCTCTGAAATGTGTGCTCTGCTGCCTCAGATGCAAAGATGTACCTCTATTACCTCCTGCTCCCCCATCTACTCATACTTCCTCTGCCCAGAATAAAGTTTTAGTTGGAAGGGAATGGAAGGACTTTGACAATACTTTGCAAGGACAAAATAGTAGATAATCGCACTTGCAAGCTGCAGTCAGTTATAGTGAAGCAGCACAAATGGTAATGAAGCTCTGTGAATAATATATACTCTTCGCAGTTTCCATGGATGCTACTCCCGTCAAAATCATGAATAATCCGTGCTATGTTGCTGCTTGTGGCTCCTGGTGAGAAACAGGTGTCAGCCATCATTATTCTACTTCAAGACACCACAGCATTCCCTACCAATCTAACAAACTTTTTTTAAATCACATAAAAACATGACTATTTCTTCTGCCATGGCCCTGAAAAGGCAATTCAATAGTAATGGCACATCTAATAGTGCAAAGCTTTTATAGATATGTGAAGAGAAAAAGATTAGTTAAAACAAATGTGGGTCCCTTGCAGTCAGAAACAGGCGAATTGATCATGCGGAACAAGGACATGGCAGACCAATTGAATAACTACTTTGGTTCTGTCTTCACTAAAGGAAGACATAAATAATTTGCCGGAAATAGCAGGGGACCGGGGGTCAAATGAGATGGAGGAGCTGAGTGAAATCAGGTTAGTTGGGAAGTAGTGTTAGGTAAATTGAATGGATTAAAGGCCGATAAATCCCCAGGGCCAGATAGGCTGCATCCCAGAGTGCTTAAGGAAGTCGCCCCAGAAATTGTGGATGCATTAGTGATAATTTTTCAAAACTCTTTAGATTCTGGAGTAGTTCCTGAGGATTGGAGGGTAGCTAATGTAACCCCACTTTTTAAAAAGGGAGGGAGAGAGAAAACAGGGAATTATAGACCAGTTAGTCTTACATTGGTAGTGGGGAAAATGCTAGAGTCAGTTATTAAAGATGGGATAGCAGCACATTTGGAAAGTGGTGAAATCATTGGACAAAGTCAGCATGGATTTATGAAAGGTAAATCATGTCTGACGAATCTTATAGAATTTTTCGAGGATGTAACTAGTAGAGTGGATAAGGGAGAACCAGTGGATGTGTTATATCTGGACTTTCAGAAGGCTTTCGACATGGTCCCACATAAGAGATTAGTATGTAAACTTAAAGCACTTACGTTAAAGGTAAACTTAAAGGTATTGGGGGTTCAGTATTGATGTGGATAGAGAACTGGCTGGCAGACAGGAAGCAAAGAGTTGGAGTAAATAGGTCCTTTTCAAAATGGCAGGCAATGACTAGTGGGGTACCGCAAGGCTCAGTGCTGGGACCCCAGCTATTTACAATATATATTAATAATTTGGACGAGGGAATTGAATGCAACATCTCCAAGTTTGCGGATGACACGAAGCTGGGGGGCAGTGTTAGCTGTGAGGAGGATGCTAGGAGGCTACAAGGTGACTTGGATAGGTTGGGTGAGTGGGTAAATGCATAACATATGCAGTATAATGTAGATAAATGTGAGGTTATCCACTTTGGTGACAAGAACAGGAAAGTAGACTATTATCTGAATGGTGGCCGATTAGGAAAAGGGGAGATGCAACGAGACCTGGGTGTCATGGTACACCAGACATTGAAAGTAGGCAGGCAGATGCAACGAGACCTGGGTGTCATGGTACACCAGTCATTGAAAGTGGGCATGCAGGTGCAGCAGGCAGTGAAGAAAGCGAATGGTATGTTCATGTGTGTATATATTTATATCATTGTATATGGACACACTTATCTGTTTTGTAGTAAATGCCTACTATGTTCTGTGTGCTGAAGCAAAACAAGAATTTCATTGTCCTATACAGGGACACATGACAATAAACTCACTTGAACTTGAACTTAAGCATTCATAGCAAAAGGATTTGAGTATAGGAGCAGGGAGGTTCTACTGCAGTTGTACAGGGTCTTGGTGAGACCACACCTGGAGTATTGCGTGCAGTTTTGGTCTCCCAATCTGAGGAAAGACATTCTTGCCAGAGAGGGAGTACAGAGAAGGTTCACCAGACTGATTCCTGGGATGTCAGGACTTTCATATGAAGAAAGACTGGATAGACTCTGCTTGTACTCGCTAGAATTTAGAAGATTGAGGGGGGATCTTATAGAAACTTACAAAATTCTTAAGGGGTTGGACAGGCTAGATGCAGGAAGATTGTTCCCGATGTTGGGGACGTCCAGGACAAGGGGTCACAGTTTAAGGATAAGGGGGAAATCTTTTAGGACCGAGATGAGGAAAACATTTTTCACACAGAGAGTGGTGAATCTCTGGAATTCTCTGCCACAGAAGGTAGTTGAGGCCAGTTGGCTATATTTAAGAGGGAGTTAGATGTGGCCCTTGTGGCTAAGGGGATCAGGGGGTATGGAGAGAAGGCAGGTACAGAATACTGAGTTGGATGATCAGCCATGATCATATTGAATGGCGGTGCAGGCTTGAAGGGCCGAATGGCCTACTCCTGCACCTCATTTCTATGTTTCTATGTAAAAGTGATTAAAAGGGTAAGAAAAGTGATAACTCTTACACAAATCAAGTTATTCAGTATGGTCACGCTGGTAAGGCATAGGCACAAACAAATCAACTGCATTCTGTCAAAAGTATGGATAAAGAAATTGGTTTCTTAAATTACATTTGAAAAGGCAAAATTGTCATAGGTGAGATGGTATCTGGATGAAGGAACTTCTTCTTCTTGCATATGGTGTGCACAGCCTAAAGTTGTAGGACAACTTGTTCTATTTGATCTTATTTGATTGTGCATGCCGAGTTGATTGCATTCGTCGAAACAGGGCGGACCACGTGAAGGTTGCAATCTTCCACCCCGACGAAGGAACCGAACCTAAAGGATGTTCCCTTGGATTTGAATGTAATTTTCCAAAAAGCCAGGAAGAGGTTCCTTTAACACAGAGTCGAGCTCAGAAGCAAGGTGACAACTGCTCATTACGAGGTCGTAAACGCTTACCCACCCATGTTTTTCTAACTCATTAAGCAGATCCACTATCAGCCCAAATGAGTGTTCAGTGAAGACAAGGCTGGCGAGGGAAATAGATGCCCATCTCAACTTTGATATTAAATTAAGAGAATAGAATATATACAAAGGCAAAAAACGAAATGCGAACAAATAAATTTGGTTGTGAGGGAAGACTCAAGATACCATGTCCCAGGAAAATCTGTAGTACACTTGTGATAGCATTCAAGAGACCCAATTGGCATTCGTGTGAATTGGATGGCAATATTAGAAGTTTCTTTTGCCTGATGAGCCTTATTTGTGAAAATATTAACTACAGTGAATGACAATGTTTTGTGCTCATCAATAATAATTTCTTACATTTACCTCTTACCTTTAAATGGGTTTCCCTATAGAAAGATGAGAAGGAATTTCTTCACTCAGAGGTTGATGAATCTTTGGAATTCATTGCCAAAGATGGCAGCGGAGGCTAAATCAATGGATATTTTTTAAGGTGGAGATTGATAGATCCTTGATTAGTAAAGGTGTCAAGGGTTATGGGGCGAAGGCAGAAGAATGGGGTTGAGAGGGAAGGATTGGTCAGCTATGATTGAATGGCGTAGACTTGATGGGCCAAATGGCCTTATTATGTTCCTAGAACTTATGAACCATTGGTTTGATTTTCACTTGAGATGGGTCCTTACAATTCAAATTTACCTTGTATGACTGATGGGCTGATCTGTTGGTTTGAGTAGGTGGAGAAACTCAGCGGTTGAGGCAGCATCTATGGTATGGAGCGAAGGAAATAGGCGACGTTTCAGGTCGAGACCAAGATCTCTAAAAGGTTTACATGAAATTGGCCTGCAAATGAACATTAGCAATGCAAGTGTCTCATCCAAAAGCAGTTTTACTGCGCATGAGGCATCAGTCCTCACTGTTGCTCCATTCTGAAATCAAACACATGGCTGTTTGGCTGCAGAACAATTGAATCGGTTGGCAAGAATTCCAGAGTACATCTAACAAGATCACACCGTCCTCCCCAACACACAAATACACTTGTAACTTGCAACATTTCTATTGCACTTCTCAATCATGTTTTGGTTGTACGAATATGATATGAAAATGGCAACAGTCAATGATATCATGTGAATAATGGAGTAGGCTTCATATTCACTAATGCTTGGAGTCAGAATTTGTTATTGTTTCTTTCATGTATTCATTTACGTATTTATCTATGTCTTCATAGTAGGGTCAGCATTTATTGTCCATACCTATTGTACCTGGCGAGCTCCATCTCTGGACTAATGCGGACCATGTAGTTACCACATGGAACAAAATCGTTTTATGTCCTTCATTGGGTAAAGGCTCACACTCTTTTGTTTATTACTCAAATTGCAGTCTGCTCCTTTGTTTTCAGAAGCAATGCTCCCAAACTCAGGAATATTAGTTTCCTGTAAAATATACACTGATTTCCATTTCTTAATAGACACTTTATTCATCACATTACTCATCTAATCGTGAACATGTTTCACTATCCGATTTCCTTGCCATTTCATCTTTGTTTTATTAAGTATTTCTTAGTTTAGTATTCAACTATTAGTTTCCTTGTTTCACCCAGTTTCTCTATTGGTCTCGACTCTCTGGATTTATCTGAAGAAATTAGGAGATGGAATCATTGGCATTTTTTACATTGCTTCCAGATAGCCCAATTGATAGATAAAAAATACATCTGTTGATGCTCCTGAACACATCATCAGTGATGTAACCTGGGGTCATTGGGTGTTTTGGGTCTTTCAGTCATCAGACACCCTCACCCAGGCGACCCAGCCGTGGTTGATCAGACCACGACTTGTGCTCAGGTGGCATTCGCTCCTCCCCATGAACCTCCTCTCCTGATCCAGAGACATCTCGAGGCATTCTCCGCTGCCTCTGTGTTGTTCTTGATGGCTCTTCTCCTCTCCATTCCGTTGATGCCCAGCATACTCAAGGCTTTGTAGAGTGATTGCCCTGTAAAACCTCTGCAGCCAACCTTGATGGGCATACACCTTGCCTTCCAGCCCTGCTCACAGCAGTCTATGACCAGCTCTTCGTACTTGGTCATCTTCCTCTCGTGGGCCTCCTCCAGACGGTCCTCACACGGCACTGTCAATTCCAACAAGACAATGTTTTTGGTCGCCTCTGAGACCAGGAGGATGTCTGGCCAGGGTGATCATGGCAATGTCCTGCTGTACGAGCTAATTCAAGAGTTCTCCCGAGTTTCCCCTGATTCGAACTCGGAGAATTACGGTAATAGCCGCTCGTAGGTACTCGGGGCTCACGTGGACATTTTTCAACATGTTGAAAAATCTTCACGAGTCTTCATGAGCTTACCGCGTTTCCCGAATACCTGCCGTTAGAGATACGAGCCACTAAGAGACGTCCTGAGCTCTGACGTACCACCCGCAACGTACATTCTACGTGCTTACCATGAGTTTGGTTTTTTTTTTAACTCGGGAGAGCTCTTGAATTACCTCGTACAGTGGGACAGCCCCTTAACTTCCATTCTGAGCTTCATTCTGACTCTGACTTTGGCATTTATACTAATTCACTAACATTGAAAACATTTTTGCGAAGCATCCCCTCAGCTTGCAACAAGGCCACATCATTGACTTCCAGACAACACAAATTCAATAATTTCAAGTAATCAATGTTTACAGTATTTCTAGGATAATTTAATGTCAACATTTGTAATTTCTCTGTTTTTGTTGCACTCCTCACGTTTACATAATTGCAATTGGTGCAATCCATCGTTGCTGCTTCACGACTCCAGCCACATGACTTAAATCATGGCACAGGGTGCGGTTTGTGTAAAATTTGCAAATTCTCTGTGTGACCATGCGACTTTCCCCCAGATGATCTGGTTTCTCCCATAGCTCAAGGACATGCAAGTTGGTAAGTTATCTGTAAATTACTGCAAATGTGCGAGAGGTAGAATCTGAGGAAAATTGGTGGGAACATGGTTAGAATAAGAAGGGATCGGTGCATGATTTGAGTAAATGAGTGTTTGATGATAGTTATGGACCCAGTGTGCCAAATAAGCCGTATTTGTGCTGCATGACCATGAATCATCGGGTGACCTTGATCTCCAATTGTACACCATTGCAGCCTATGGGTCAGGGGGACCTTGGTTTTGGAAAGGAGCTGAAGAATTTTGAACATAACAGTCACAGAGAGTCGGCCATACAGTATGGCAACAGGCCCTTTGGCCCAAGTCAACCATACTAAACAAAATGCCTCCTCCAAGCAAGTCCCATTTGCCAACACCTGACCCATATCCCTCAATGATACGACACAAAATGCTGGAGTAACTCAGTAAGGCAGCATCCACTCTGACTACCTAACCCGCTGAGTTACTCCAGCATTTTGTGTCTATCTTCAAGGGATATGGGTAAGGTGCTGGCAAATGGGACTTGCTTGGAGGAGGCACTTTGTTTAGTATGGTTGACTTGGGCCTCTGCACTTCCTTCCTAAACAAATAGAATATATAGTTATTCAAAATCATTCAAACTCAACTGTTCAATGGGTACAAAGCAAAATTCCACTGATATCTGAGGCATAAAGTTAATGATAGATGATATTGCTCTAGTTGTCCCAAAACCACTCCTTCATCTCTTACAGTATCTTCCCTATCATTCCATTATTCCTGCTACCCATCCAGCCCTCTATTATTGTCTTCCCACCATTCACTTTCCCTGCATGTTAATATGTCTATTATGTAATATTTGCAGTTCCTTCCTAACCCCACATCCCACTAAACCTTTCCAATCCATGCACTGTCTAAATAAGGGGTAGACCATTTAGAATGGAGATGAGGAAAAACCTTTTCACCCAGAGAGTTGTAAATCTGTGGAATTCTCTGCCTCAGAAGGCAGTGGAGGCCAATTCTCTGGATGCTTTCCTTGTACCTTGTGGTCATCGCTTTCGAAGAGTCTACTGGAAGTTGGACAATTTTTTTAGGCAGGACAATTTTTACATTTCAAGAGAGAGTTAGACAGAGCTCTTAAAGATAGAGGAGTCAAGGGACACGGAGAGGGTGCAGGAACGGGATACTGAGTGTAGATGATCAGCCATGATCACATTGAATGGCGGTGCTGGCCTGAAGGGCCGAATGGCCTGTACCTATTGTCTATTGTTGTCTGGAGACAAAAAAGTTGGAGAAATTCAGCGGGTGAGGCAGCATCTGTATCTATGGAGCGAAGGTCTATAATTGTCTCCCAAGTATTAGCCCGGGCGGGGCCGTCCAACCGCCACAGCCCGGAGCCGCCGGCAGCTGAACCTTTCACCCAATTGGCGGCGGTCCCTAGTGGGCGGGGAGGGTCGCCTTGCCTCTAATTGGCTGCGTTTCAGGGCGCGGGGGGGAGGATGGAGCTATCTTTTACCTAATTGGCTGCGGTCCTTGGTGGGCACCTTGTCCCTGATTGGCTGCGACATTCAGTGGGCGGGAGTGGGAAATCTGATTGGCTGCGGTATTCAGTGGGCGGGGGTGAATCCTTCCGCCTGATTGGCTGCGGCGGGGTGGGTACCTTACATCTGATTGGCTGCGGCATTCAGTGCGCGAGACCAACCGCCACAAAACGCCACCACCCGGAGCCGCCGGCGGAAACCTGCCACCCAATTGGCTGCGACGTCCAGTGGGCGGGGCGATGGGGTTGTTGACTTGTCACAGAGACGCTCAGTGGGCGGGGCCAACCACCACAACCTGGAGGGGAGGGGAGGGATGGCTGTGCGCATCTTTCACCTAATTGGCCGCGGCGTCGAGTGGGCGGGGCGGTGTCGCGTCATTCAGCGCAAGGCAGGGAGTGTGTCACAAAGGGCGGTCGCTAGGGAGACGGGGTGGCAGAGAGCCGACAGGCAGTCAGGCAGATACAGCCAGCGAGCGGCGGCCATGGGCACCTTAGTCGGGGCGATTGACCAGGGCACCAGCTCCACCAGGTTCTTAGTGAGTGCATTCAACCTCCTTACTCGCTGCTGCTTCTCCTCGCCGCTGCCGCCGGCGTCCAGCAGGTTGCTCGCTGTCAGACGGTGCCATGTGCAGCACCTGCACCTTGCCCCACGGGCACAGGGCACAGCTCACACCAGCATTGTCCAGGGGACTGAGCATGACATTGTTTATCATCTTGTTGCATCTGGCGGACGCACATTGCTGGGCGGGGTTGTAATTATTGGGCTGAAACATCAAGGGGCTGTACACTCATGTTGCTCCAGCACACGATTGGCAGTGCAGGCTTGTTGGCAGTGGAGGGTTCTGTTATCAAATGCGTTACCATAATAAGTGTCATATTAACTTAATATGATAACATTATATATCATGTTATAATATTAACCATATGTCATTGTACCAAGTTATATGTGGATATTAGATTATATATGGAGACATCAGGGGCTACAGATGCTGAATTCTTGAGCAAAACACAAAGTACCAGACTAACTCAGCGGGTCAGGCAGCATCTGTAGAGGGAATGGCTAGGGAATGTTTCGGGTCGTGACCCTTCTTCAGACTGATAGGAGGGTCTCGTCCCGAAATGTCGCTTATCCATTCCTTCCACATATTCTGCCTGACCCGCTGAGTTAGTCCGGGACTTGCGTTTTGCTCAAGTTATTATATATGATGGAAGTCCATTCACTGGAGCGCATTGTAACCGGCTTTCGCAGCAGATCTGAGACATTCAATGGACGTTTAAAGATGCTCAAAGCTTTTTTGTTGTTATTCGTAAGATGGGATGGTACTCTGCAGAATTGCACTACTGTAGCTCGTAATGAATGCTATAAATGAGACGAAATGATGATGACGTTCTGTTCCTGATTCGCCCGATCTCGGTACATGTGTTTTACAAAATGTTCGGTACAAATTGTTGCTGATACGTCCGTCTTGTCAGTAATTCCACAGGTTAGCTGGCAAATGGAATATTATGTCCTGTCTTGGTATGGGGCAGCAAACAATAACCAATAGTCCACTTTACCTTGGGTGAAGGGCAGGCGTACTTGGACAAGGTTGAAACAAAGAACTGAGGATGCTGGTTGGTTTATATCAAAGATTGACACACAATGCCCTGGAGTAATTCAGGAGGTCAGCCAGCATCTCTGGGGGTAAAGGATGACATTTTGGGTCGGGACCCGAAGAAGGGTCTTTATCTGACACCCTTATCTCTTTCTCAAGGGCACTCGGATAATTTAGAGAAGGGCAAAGATTATTTCCTTCCAATTATAGTAGGTTGAGATATGGATATTTTCAAAATTATACAGTGTCAGCAATGGATCTGGGAACTATTGCTATTGGGAAATCTTGAGAATTGTAGAAAACTGGTTTAAATTGAGTGGTGAACCTGTCATTCTAAAACAGAATAGTTATTGAAGGAAGATTCTTCAATCATGAAACAAATAAGGTTCATATGTCACAGAAACAGATCCATGTTGTAATGTCTATAAAAGCACAGTCTTTCAAAAAGAGCTGAAGTATGGAATCCATCCATTCAATCCTCTGTCTTTCAAAAACAGCTGAGGTGCTTCATTGAAAGAGTCAGGGAATCCCCCTTCCCCCTGTACCCTTCCTCCCCTCTCCTTCCATCAATATCCTTCCTCTGGCTTCACATTTTACTCTTCTTATCTGACACCTTTGCCTCTTTGCCCATCTGCTAATCAAGTTCCCCTCACCTGTGTCCACCTGTCACTTGACAGGTTTGTCCCACCCCCAACTCTTTTCCAGCTTTCTTCCCCCCCCCCACTAAAATCATTCTGAAGAAAGGTTCCGACCTGAAACGTCACTTGCCCCTTCCCTCCAAAGATGCCGCCTGACCCGCTGGATTACTCCAGAACCGCGTGTTTTTAAAATTCTGTAAACCTGCATCTGCAGTTCCTTGTGTCTCCAATGTGACTAACAAGATTGGTGCTTGGGGAAACGTGGCACAGATGTGCTACATCTATTTGCAGACAACACTAGGAGTTGAATTAGAACATTTGTAGACCAGGACTGTGTGCATGTAAGATCCACTGGAATTATGTTATCAATACTTAGCTGAATTCAAGCTCTGCACGGTATATACAAAAATTATTGTACTCAAGTCATGGAGAGAGAGGATATGTGTTAGAATAGACCAGCGCAAATCATAACAGAATAGGTAAAGAATTTGATATGGTCCCACGTGGGAAACTTGTCCCAAAGGTCTGACCCCATGGGAAATAAACCGAGGTGGGAAATTGGTGATAGGAGGCAGGAAGTAATTGAGGAGGGGTGAGGTTGTGATTTGGGGGATTTAAAATAAATTGGAAACCAGTGACACACCACATGGCTCAGTGTTGGGACATTTTACTGATTGTATATACACTAATAATTTCTGTATGCATGTCGCTGATATGATTAGTAAGATTTCAGTGCCATTGTTGACAGTGAAAATAGTCTATGGTAACAAGATAATATTGATCAGTTAGTGAGATGGGCTGTGCAATGGCAGGTGGAATCCCGATCAGTGAGATACTTCACGAGGTATAAAAAGGGTAGGACATATGCAATGAATGCTAGAGCCATTGAGAGTAATGAATTACCGAGGGGTCTTGGTGTACAAGATTGAGGATCTCTGAAAATGGCAGCACAGATAATGTGATTAAAAGGGCAAATGGGGCCTTTGTCTTTGTCAGGACATAGGATATATAGAGCAAAGAAGTCAAGGTATAGCTTTATAAAATATTGCTTGGGACTCAACTAAAGTTCTTTGTACTGTTCTTGTTGCCACACCAGAGGAAATATATGATTGTACCGGAAGGGATGTAGAGAAGATTTGCAAGGATGTTGCCTAGGATAGTGCATTTTAGTTATGAGGAGAGGCTTGACAGATTGTGTATGTATTTTCCTTGGAGCAAAGGAGACTGGAGGGCAATATGGTGGAGGAATACAAAATTGTAAAGGGCAAATACAGGATTGAGGAAATAAACTTTTCCCCACACCAGTTGTCCAAAAGGAGAGAAAGCATAGGTTTAGTGCTAAAGGCTAAGGGATTTGGAGGTCTGAGGAAGACGTTATTTTCACTCAGAGGGAGGTTACATTCTGGAATAACTGCCTGAAAGCATGGTAGAGCAAGGTACCCTCGCAAAATTTACAATTAAGACGTGCGCTTAAATTGCCACTGTATCAGAGGCAATAATCATGTGCTGGTAAATGAGATTAGTATGGATAAGCACTTTGATCATCAGTGTGTGGTCAAGTTTATTTTGCTGCTGATACTATGTTACATTGTTTACTTAATAGAATGTCTCACATAGATATCAATGGAAATGGTTGCTTGTCCATTTCCACAGTAACTTAAATGCTCTTCCCTGGTGAAACTGGCAATCTGTTCTAAAGGGACAATGATATCTGATGACTGGGGAAGATTACACATAAACAGGATTTTTAAATGCAACACCTGTAATTCCCAGAAGGACTGAAAGACTCCATTGTTTTTCCAAGACAGCTTTTGTTTTTCACTTGTCAATTTCCAAAGTAGCTCTTTTATCTCATGATGAAATTAGCAGTCCTTGATGCAAGGTTTTGACCCGAAAAGTTATTCATTCCGTCTCAGATTCTGTTCGACCTGTAGATTTCCTTCATTAGATTGTTGCTCCCGTTAAGACAATGCACTACAGCAGAACTACCTGTACTTCAAAGATTGTTGATCCTTAACAGTACAGAAGTCTGGATGTAGTGTATGAGGAATTATTAAGATAATTGGGAGTTGTAAGGAAGTACAGTCTATGGCTGCAATCATGTAGTCCTTCTGGGAATTACGTGAATTTGACAGGGAATGACAGCGGATCAGGCAGCATCTCTGGAGAACATGGATAGGTGACTTTTCTTGTCGGGACCCTTCTTCAGACTGATGTACATGGTAACAGTGCAAATTCCGCCTGGCCTGGATGAAATACTAAACAAGCCTCTGGTCCAACTGAACCCCAAATGCTTTTTATCAGAATACTTTAGGATTGGCACATGTACTTTCTGTCTTGCTTTGGTAGTTAAATTCTATTATGATGATCATTTTATTCAAATTCTACAGTTCCTGAATGAACTTTCAAAAGGCTTTTGAAAAATGACTGCCAAATAGAATTGTTAGCAGAATTATGGACCATGGGATTACAGCTACAATGTATGCAGCATGAATGCAAAACGAATGCAGACTGAAAGCACCATACAATACAGAACTGAAGAGAAGTATACAGCAATGTCTATCAGGAGGTAGTTTTGGGACCTCCAACACATAAATGACGTGAACCATTTTTTCCCGAAAAATAGCTCTTTGTTTCCAAAGGGTTGAAGTACCAGTGTAGATAAAAGGCTATTTACAATCTGAGGACTGGCTGTAATGTATCCAGATTTGTTGTTGAGAAAAAAAAGTACATGGAAAAAATAAGCTATTAGTATGTGATGGAGGTGGAAGGGAATATAATCTACATAAAAGACAGGCAGCGAAGTGTGAAATGAGCAAGTAGGAAATTATCCACTCTGTTAGGAAGGAAAGCAGAATGCTTTTTTTAAGTTAGAGTTGTAAATAGTTTTGTTTTCAGTGAGGTGGTAGTTTAAAAAAAAAAGTAAATTGCAGATTGAATTGCATTGCAAAAAGTTTGAAATAGAACACTAGATAAATGTTCTGGAAATTATATAGGACTTTAAGATTTGGAATGGCATTGGCAGTTTGGTCTCACTGCAGAAGTATATACTTGTTGAGACATGAGACAAAATAACAAATGTCGCCTGTCCATGCCCTCCACACTTGTTGCCTGATCTGCTGAGCTCCTCCAGCACTTTACGCCAAAGATTATAGAGGAGAGCTCCTCTATAATCTTTGCTTTACACCTTCTGACCTTGATGTCACAAAGGTTCGCAGTATTGATTCATGGATTGAGAGTGCTGTTCAGTAAGGAGAAATTGAGGGTGGGCCTAAACTCTCAAATTGAAAAGAATGAGAAATCTTGTCATCTACAAATTCGTGAAAATAGGGAGATGATTTGAGAGACTGATTCCTCTGGTTGATGAGTCCGTAACTAGGAGTGTTGAACACTGGATAATTGGCCAATCATTTAGAATTATGTCGATGAGACATTTCTGCACCTGGATTAATAATAATGAATTTGGCCTGTATTTGCACATATTTGAGCAATATTTTCTACATTTTGGTAGGTGCCAGTTACAGTGTACAGGAGCAAGTTGGCCAGAGAGGTCTAATTCTGGAGCACAGTGACCTCCCCGTTTCTTAACATCATGTAGATTGTATTGAATTGACTGAAGACTGAGATTCATACTGAGGTTGTGGATGTTGCCATTGAATGTATTTAAGAAGGAGATGGATAGATATTGTACAGAAAATGCATGAAAGGTCATGGGAGAGAGCAGAAAAATGAGATTGAGTTGCAGTGCAGACTTTTGACAGCAAATGTACCAAAACATAGACTACACTTCCTCCCACCCTGCTTCCTGGAAATACTCTATCACCTATTCCCAATTCCTGTGTCTACGCCGCATCTGCGCCCAGGATGAGGTTTTCCATACCAGGTCATCGGCGATGTCCTCATTCTTTATGGAACGGGGTTTCCCTCTTCCATTATAGACGAGACTCTCACTAGGGTCTCCTCGATATCCCATAGCTCCACTCTTGCTCCTCCTCTCCCCATTCATAACAAGGACAGAGTCCCTCTTGTCCTCACCTTCCACCCCATCAGCCGTCGCATACAGCATATAACCCTCCAACATTTTCACCACCTCCAAAGGGATCCCACTACTGGCCACATCTTACTATCTCCACCCCTTTCTGCTTTCCGCAGAGACCGTTCCCTCCGCAACACCCTGGTCAACTCATCCCTTCCCACCTAAACCACCCCCTCCCCAGGTACTTTCCACAGCAACCGCAGGAGATGCAACATCTGTCCCTTTACCTCTCCCCTCGACTTCATCCAAGGACCTCAACAGTCTTTTCAGGTGCGGCAGAAGTTTACTTGCACCTCCTCCAACCTCATCTACTGTATCCGCTGCTCCAGGTGTCAACTGCTGGATATCGACGAGACCAAGCGCAGGCTCTGCGATCATTTTGCTGAACATCTCCACTCAGTCCGCCTTAAACTACCTGATCTCCCGGTTTCTCAGCACTTTAACTCCCCTCCCATTCCCAATCTGACCTTTCTGTCATGGGCCTCCTTCATTGTCAGGGTGAGGCCCAGTGTAAATTGGAGGAACAGCACTTCATATTTCACTTGGGAAGCTTACACCCCAGCAGTATGAATATTGAGTTCACTAACTTCAAATTGCCCTTGCTTTCCCTCTATCTCCATCCCCTCCCCCTTCCAAGTTCTCCCACTAGTCTTACTGTCTCTGACTACATTCTATCTCTGTCCCGCCCACTCCCCTGAAGAACGGTCTCGACCCGAAACGTCACCCATTTCTTCTCTCTAGAGATGTTGCCTGTCCCGCAGAGTTGTTCCAGCATTTTGTGTCTACCTTCATACCAATGGGTTTACAACGTGCAAACTCCACACATGCTGCACCCGAGGTGTGAATCGAACCCTGGTCTTTGGCTCTACCAACCATGCCACTGTGTTGTATTAAAGGTGCCATCTTATCAATTTTCATCCTATTCTTTTTCTCTTCTATCTTCTGATATTTTGATAAACCTAATGTTTGAGGAGAGATGTCCCTCTGTGCTGGTGGGTCAAGCTGCTCCAACTTCCTTTCTGCGCATTGCAGCCAGGTCACAAATCAGCTGGATGTTCAATGTCATCTAACCTCTTGCTTGACCATTGGATTTGGCTCCGAGTTAAGGAGCAGACCACAAACATCATAACCTGAGGATCCAGATACTACCAACCGGCCCCTCCTAACTTTATGCCAGCCATATGTGCAATATAATGTGCAACTCCATCTTTCGTTTGATTGGGGTTACCAACCTTGATCGATTGTTTTTCTTACTCTTTATTGTAGGTTATTATACTTGAAGTAAATTTATCTTTTATAATTTTGTTATGTATTTGAATCCTTTCTTGAATGCGTGTGTCTATTTACAGACAGTGAAATAATTCCAATCCCTGAAGCCATTGTACAGTTTAGGAAAATTGGACTTGTTTGTCTGCCTGAAAACATGGAGACCAAGGCTAGATCGAGTACAATCTGCCCAAATTTTTCACTTAATGTTCCAACAATGTCTATCCCCTTGATTTAATAAATGTACTTCAGCACTTGATTTATTGAAATGTGTAGCTGCTGATGCTTTGTCTTCTTACAGTTTCTCGTGTCGATTCCAACAGTGAACGTGGGTGACACGATGTAATTTGGCAACAAATACATGCAGTTGTATGTTTGAATGTTAGTGTTTATGTTTTAATGCCTGTTGTGTACTTTGAAGGAGTTGACACTATTTAACCACCATTTTCACAGCTCTTCAATCCCAAGACGGCTAAGGTTGTGGCTGAGCATCAAGTGGAAATTACACAGCACCTTCCAGATGCAGGGTAAGTAATTCAGATGCGCACTAAGTTTCCTCATTATATCCAGTAGTTATATTTGTGTATGATTTAAAACACAGAACTGTTGGGGAATATTAATAACCATGACATTCTAAAGTAAGATCATTTGTACAAAATAAGTCTGCAGCCGAATATATACAGAAAAAGATCATGGATAGAGAAGTCCTGCTGAATCCTTGACTGGCATTGTCTAATTCTTCCTTTTTCCCATTATTGTGCTTGGTATTTTAATTTTCTTACTCAGTGGAACATGGGGCACCTCAAAAAAATTATAGTCCGTTATTAATGTGTTCAATATGGCAATGTTATGCTTTGATTGTATTCTGTTGTGACCTAACTTAATGTCATAATGATGTATTTAACAATAGACAGTAGATGCAGGAGTAGGCCATTCGGTCCATCGAGCCAGCACTGCCATTCAATGTGATCATGGCTGATCACCACAATCAGTACCCCGTTTCTGCCTTCTCCCCTTATCATTTGACTCCGCTATCTTTAAGAGCTCTATCTAACTCTCTCTTGAAAGCATCCCGAGAATTGTCCTCCACTGGATTCTGATGCTGAGAATTCCACAAATTCACAGCTGTCTGGGTGGCAAAGTTTTTCCTTATCTCCGTTGTAAATGCCCTACCCCATATTCTTAAACTGTGGCCCCTGGTTCTGGACTCCCCCAACATCAGGAACATGTTTCCTGCCTCTAGCGTGTCGAATCCCTAAATAATCTTATATGTTTCAATAAGATTCCCTCTCATCCTTCTAAATTCCAGTGTATACAAGGCCAGTCGCTTCATTCTATCAACATATGACAGTCCCGCCATCCCGGGAATTAACCTCGTGAACTTGCGCTGCACTCCTTCAATAGCAAGAATGGCCTTCCTCAAATTTGGAGACCAAAACTGCAAACGATACTCCAGTTGTGGTCTCACTAGGGCCCTGTACAACTGCAGAAGAAATCTTGAGTTTTGTAGCTACTGACTCGTGCTAATTGTATCATTTGCCAAGTGTGGCTGATTATCAGCTAAGCATATGGTAAAGTGTGCTTTTAAACAGGCGTCTTTTTCAAGGCCTAATCCAAATGCAGCAGAAAACAGCATTTAACAATATATGTGAACTTCCTTCAATTTCCATATGTAGGATTATTGATTGATTTTTTCATAAATAGACACTCAACACTGCACTGTTCTGTTTGGCTATTGCAAAACTTTCATTAACTTTTTTTTTGAGTTATGCATTGATGGTCTTTTTGAGTTATGCAAGATGGTCTGCTTTCTCCTGTGGGCGCATGATCTCAACATTTACCCAGGATTTCTGACGGTATCCGACATGTTTTCTGACCACTTCCCCTTCAGAGGTTTATATTGTGAGATACTTAACTTTTTTTAAAATATAAGACACCGCATTTGTATCTTTGCAGTGTGTTTTGGCACTAAAAGATCTTGCATCCCATAATACACAGTATTTGTGGAAACAATTGTGGAGCAAACTGCCAAGGTCTGAAGAAGGGTCTCGACCCCAAAGTCACCTATTCCTTTTCTCCAGATATGCTGTCTGACCCGCTGAGTTACTTACACTTTTTGTGCCAAGTACTCTATTGGTCTGGGTGTCCTTTCAGTGCCTGCTTAATGTATTCATGGTCTACTGCATGCTGTGTAGAAGTATACACAGTATGTTGCATAGGTATGTCTACATCTGTAGGTCACTTAGAATACTATAGATTCTTGCGATACGGGAATCTGGATCTTCCTGCTATATGTGGCAGATATAATCATTGTGTTTGAGAGATTTATACAGATACTTGAATAAGCAATGATACGGACCTGTTGCAGATGCTTATCGATGGGCAAAACAGCATAGAAGTCTGAATTGCTCACTTTTGCCCATCCTTGTGTTCTTCACAGGGCTCCCCAGAAAGGAAATCTCCAGACTTTTCATGGAGAGTGATTTAGGACTAAAAGGCAGAGATATGGAATGTCCTTTCCAAGCATGGGAAGGAGCTTCATACTGGGTGATTGTGATGGCAGTAATGTTGTCAATGGCAGATATATAGACAACTGTGCATCAAGGCAGCATTGTTATACTCCCTTACAAAAGTAAATTAGTAATTTCCGTGATCTGTTGGAATGGATTGCTCAATGTTGTGACGTCTGCAAGAACGTCCAAATAACTTGCTTGACAATGACTGAGATTCTGCTGTAGCACTTGTGACTATGATGTCCGTATCCCATACTGCAGTGATAGTTCCAATGTCAATCCTTAATCATTGCTTTGTCGTTGGGTCCACTATTGTGTGAATATTCATAATCCAATGTTTCTAGCAGGATATTTGCCAGCTGTGTGCAGAGCTGTATATCCTGTTTTCAGCATGCATCTTGGCAGACTTCCAAGTATATTTTGCAAAGAACTGAGCTTTTCATTGTGCACAGTCTAATGCTGTCTTTCTTAACATCTGAGTCCTCTGCAGCACAACCCGTGTTGCAACTTTGTTCTTGATGAGCTGATATCTGTGTTTTCTGCCGGCTATAAATCACAGGGGAATTAAGAGGGATTCCAATCTTCCTTTAAATTTATAAATCATCTCGCTGTTTCCTCTTCACTGTCATCATCTGACTATTATTCTACTTGCATAGTTGAATTTAGTTTAAGTTTTTAGTTTTAGAGATACAGTGCTGAAACAGGCCCTTCAATCCAGCCAGTCCACACAGACTAGCGATCCCTGCACGTCTACCCATCACACACTAGGGACAATTTCATTTATGCCGAGCCAATTAACCTACAGATCTGTACGTCTTTGGAGTGTGGGAGGAAACCGAAGATCTCGGAGAAAACCCACACGATCATGGGGAGAACATGCAAATTCTGCACAGGCAGCACCCATAATCGGGATCGAACCCGCATCTCTGGCAGTGAAAGCGCTGTAAGGCAGCAACTCTACTGCCCTAAGTTGAGTTGAATTTGATTTCTTGTCACGTGTACCGAGGTACAGTGAAAAGCTTTTGCATGCTAACCAGCCAGCAGAAAGACAATACATGAATTAATAAATATAGCAAAATCAGTGTTGAATTTTATGCTATGTTGCATCATAGCCATCCAACAGAAAACCATCCATGCATTTGCAGTTTCTTCTGCCTCCATCAATCGTTACTTTTTATTTTGTGCTATCGAACTAACTTTGAACTCAATTTGCCACTCTCTTGGTTCCGAAGAGTTTTTTTTTGACTGACTGGTTACATGGGATCTTATTCAAAGCCTTGCCAAAATTCAGTCAAATTTGTCGATTAAATTTTCCCATAAAATCTTTGTTGACTATCCTCAAATAATATTTTCTTTCTTGGTGAAGGTTTACACAATACCTCAGAATCTATTCCAACATTGTTCCCAGCAATGCCGTTAAAATAGCTTGCCCATTATTATTAGGTTTATGGTTTCATTGCTTTGTAAATCGTGGTATAAAATGAGCACTGACTATCATTTGAGACCACTGATCCGTGATACTCAAAAAGAGAGAAATGTTATTGAATGAACTTTGATCAATTTGTGTGATGTTAGCATCCTGTTTAAATAGCTGGCAAATGTTAATGCTCTGCTTAGATGTAATTATGAAATGAAGTGTGAATCTTGGCTGAGTCTTGAAGAATGGAGACGTTTTACTAGATCAGCGATGGAAAATTGTGAATCCAGTGGTGTTAATATATGGTGATTACAATGTGAGATTTGGGGACACAGTTGCGGAGCCATGACCACTCAAAGGGCTTTGTTGAACTTATGATACCATAGGCAAGCCTTTGAGAATTAACTCTTGGCATTGACTTCCACACCTATTATCTTCTAACCCTGTTATCTTCTGATCATGTGCCTCGTGAGGCCATATCTGTCCTGCTCTACTTTGCAGCGCCTCCACCAGTCTCCATTCTGTAAACCTTTCAACGTATCCTTAACTGTAATATATCATCCTTCAAAGGTTCCCACATCAGATTTGCTTGTGTAATAACCACAATACACCTCCCTTAAGTGCCAATTTGCTTTAACAGTGATAGCTACAGTTTCAATGATGATGCTTATCATGTGGTCTCCTCTTCACTGGAAGTCAAACACCGATCGGGTGACTGTTTTCAGTTCAGTCTGCATTGACCTTGATCTTCCTGTGGCCTGTTGAATTGATTCTTCACCCCAATCCTCATCTGACATGTTTGCATGTAGCTTCCTGCACTGTGCCAATGAGGCCTGCTGACACCAGCTTACGAAGCACCATCTTGTCATTGTCATCCATCTGTGCACATTGCAACCTCTGAGCTGTATCACATTCAACAATTTCAGATAACTTGCATTCTTTGTTCAAATCGGAACTGGTTGTTTCTGCTGGAGATTAACAGTATGCTTTATGAACTCATTTTCTCCTCTTGGCACTCCTGACTTGCTGGAAATTACCTACATTACCTTGACCCTGCTTTTCACAACTTGTACATGTTATTATATTTTCGTTCTCTGGAATTGCTTTCATTAACATTGAACACAAAATATGATTGTTTACAATAGTCTGCAGTGAGATTGGTATGTTAACACTTATTGGAGGCTTTACAATCAAGAATCATGACCTTGAGGTAAAGGGTCAGCAATTTAGAATTTAAACGAGGGAATGATATTTAATAGAAGGTGGTCAAATTATTTAAAATCTCCATTCAAAACTGTCACCAATTAAGTTTTATATAGCAACGGAATCAAAGAACTATGTCAAAAGAGTAAGTTAAGATAGAAGACTACGCAAGTCATCGGTAAATTTGTAGATGGCAATGGAGTTGTGCTTATCCATACAGTCATGGTGTGAAGAGAGGAGATCAGGGGGCTGAGCAACAGCCCTGAGGTGCACATGTGTTGATGGTCAATGAGGAGGGGGTATTACCAATCCACGCTGATTGAGATCTGCCGATGAGCAGGTCAAGGATCCAGTTGCAAAGGGAGGTACCGAAGCTCAAAGTAATTCCAGGTTTTCACATAAACCTGCTTTAAGCTTCAGTTGGTTCTTATTGCCCCGTAATGGTTACAACAAAAGGCATCCTAATATGTTTGTATCTTGCGTAAGTTTAAAATGGGTTATGAAAAGCAGCAAACTGCAGACGCTGGAAATGTGAAATAAAAACAAATTGGCAGAAATGTTGTATAGGCCAACCAGCATTTAGTAGTCTGAGAAACAGTTCATGTTTCAAGTCAATGATATTTTATGATTACAAACACAGAAAATTGAAGCATCGATCACAAAACATTCCAAAGATTTACAACACTGCACATAAAAATCATATCATCTCTCTCCCTACCTGAATCTTTTCCGTCTTGATAAGGCTTAAGGGCTTGTTGTTCATTCGTTAGCTGGCTTTGAAGTTGATCTGAAATTTTATAATTGAACAGATAAAACAACATGCAATAGCTGACACAAACTTGATCATTGTACTTTGGACTTGAATTGTCCCCGCCATACATTGGCTTTTTCCATGCCGACTCTCACTTCTCTGCCTGCGCTTGTGCTGATTGATTTTTATGTGAAATAAAAATTGTCCACCTTCAAGTAACTTATTCTTTGAGGTTAATCATCTATTTCACCTTACTTCCTGTGGTTTGTTACATGTTGGGTTAAATTGAGGGGCTGTTCTACAGCAGACTACCATTTTTATTTTGCTTACAATTAAAAGATTACTTTCTTAATGTTGGAAGGCGTCAGAGATGTCCTCTTAGTGTTTTACGTATTTACAATGGATTATATATTTAAATTATAAATTATTCAATTATACAGTTCACAAGTACCTAGGCACAGTGAGATGCTTTGTTTTGCATACAACCCGGTAAAATCGTATAGCAGACCTCACCTCGACAGTTGCCTCGTTTCTGGTGCTGACAAAGCACCAAACAATCCTATCTTCTGCCTGTCGCCGCATGTGGCAGCAGGCGGCCCACCAACTCGTCCCACCTACGCTTTCAGCGACCCTCTTCCCCCCCGCTGGGACCCACCTACACTCTCGGCAGCCCACCTATGCTGTCAGCGAGAGTGTTGTATTCTACAAATACAATTGTGGTGGTGCTCAAAGTGGTGATTTGCATCTTTCACCCGAGAACTAGAATATCCATCCCTTAAGACAAGAGGCAAATCTTAGTTTTGTTAAGGTACTTGGAGATATTACGGTAATTGTACCATGTGGGGAAATCAATTGTTAGACAAAGGACACGAGTCACCAGGGACTAGTGTTAGGAATGTTGTTACTTGACCATCTTTAAAAACAAGTGTAATCTGGGGGAAAAGTCGTATCTGAAGAAAAGATATAGAGGTGTTAGCATTTTGGGTAAGAAATAGCATGGAAATACCCCTTGATTTGTTGAAGTGGGTACATACTTGGCATGTAACATTTGAAGTAGTTAAATGAAGAGTAACATACTTAAAGGGTCAACCCCATTGATATGGATAACGGGCAACATAAGGCTTCTAAGTAGAAGACCCATTGTGTTATTGTGCAAATGTCATTCATTGCTCGCTTGTGTCAAAAAATGTTAGCCTCTCAATCTACCCCTAATCAATAAGTTCAATGAATATCTGTGACCTGTTTCTATTTGTGCCATGCTATCCTTATCTCGGTCAACAAATTATTTACAAATGTCAAATTCAAACTTTAACCTAAATTGATTTAGCAGCAAAAGGCTTTTCTTTCAACTTTTACCATTCTTTGTGTTTAGAAACGTTTTCCTGAGTTTGCCAGCAGGATCTAACTTGGCAATCTGCAAGTCCAAGATTGCCCAATGAGCTGTGTCTGTGTACCTGTCCTAATACCATTTATATCCCCAAAACCCCACTCGTATTATCCTTTAACCATTATTTAAATGTCAAGGAATACAAATACTCGTACACCTAATTTTTTTTTTTTCCTGGTGCGATCTAGCTCCTCCTTTAATCTGGAATAAATTACAAGAGCGCACTTGCAATCCTGCCCCCTGAAAATGTGGCACCTAGGCTGGGTGAGGCTACTGATCTCTACCTCATCGGGACTTCCATGCTGGCCATTTGCCCTCAGCAGCTGGGGCTCTGGAACTCATGCCCGGCCTGAGCCGGCATATCCGTTCTCATGGCTGACCTCCTCTGATTTCGCCTCCTCTGCGGCCGGGATTCTGGAGCTTTGGCCCAGCTGGAACTGGCAGATGCGTTCCATAGCCATCTTCTGAGGCCGACTATGGGCTGGTATTTTTGCGCATAGACGGGCCGTTCCGGTACCTTTCAAGTCCTGTCGGACCACTGATCCGGCAAAACGGATAATCAAGAAAGGCTCTGTAACGAAGTCTGCTGGAAGATCGGTGATGGACCTGCAGTAATATATCCCTGTAAATTAATCTTTGTGGCCCGATTTGTTCAGGGTGTTCAGTCGCTCCATCCTTATTTAACAATCTCAGCAATAGAAGCAATGTTTTTCTGAGCCATACTTTTCCGGTTTACTTAGTTCACTGGAACAATAGCAATATATCCCAAATATTTTTTCCTGCCCACTTTATTTGGACTAGAAACCATCCTTTTATGGGATCTTGTTGCATTTAATTTCCACCTCAAAGTTGTTATTTTGCTTAGATAGTTGTTATTTTGCTTTAGTGATTTGATCAGGTTGCCCCATGGTACTTCCCTTCCCTAATACGATTCCAAAGGTCTTGATCACTCACTGTATTAACACGATGTAGATAACCTTTTTATTTGGTTAAACTTGGTAAAGTTTAATTGGTTAGTTCAGAGTTCACAAGCTATTAAAATGGCTTAAGTCTTCTATCTCCTTTCACCCCCCATCCAAGATATCCTAAAGTACTTCACCCAATGAAGTAATGATTGAAATTATGATTTTTTTTTTTTTAGTTGGTTGTAATATAATTTAGTCTGCAAACTTAATCTGGTTCATTACACCCAATCAGGCCTTGCCTGTCTTGTTTCTGAGAACTAATGCAACAACAAAATACCTAACCACGCAATAATTCATTATCTTCTACTGTGAACCACCCAGCCCACCCCAATCTATACTCTCCCAGCTCCTGGAATGTAAACAAGATCTCTTGTCTAAACACTGAAGCATTTATTAGTGATATAAAAATACTTCCATGTTTCTATGTACAGGAACCTGGTCAGATCTGTTCTCAAATGTTGTAATTTGTGAGGTGAGTGAGCGGTCAGTGATTACAATGGCATGAGAGATCCATCAAGAACTGACCCAGATATTTTCCATTTTTTACTTCAATTCATTCGACTTCATCCTTCCAGTCTTGCTCTCAGGCTGTTGTCAGGACGGAACACACTATTCTTGTTCAGTACACACAGTTTTTTCAGACTTTCTGTCAGGTTGATGAAGACGCAATATACATGTGCCCCTCATTTCTGAAATTAAACCACAAATTCAGCCTCATGAGAACTTTAATTAAATCCAATTGAGAGCATAGCCAAGAGGTTTATTTGGTTCCATTATGGGATACTTAAATTCTCATCGGCATTCTTATTGCTGTATTTCTTGGTAGGTGATAGGTTGCAATGTCTTTCTGTAGTCTAAAGACACTGGGAATTTTTTTTTCACACCCTGTATTCCCTGGACTGACTCCAAAACCATAACTTGTGTAGCTCCTTGCCCGACTCCAGCACTCTGGGTAAAATGTTGAATAGATGCATAAAAAATAACATATCCTAGTTCATCATATTATGAAATATATAAAAAGGCTTGTGTGGGCTGCCAGCCTGAGAGCTAAATTTAAAATTACAACAATAATTCTGCCATCAACCTAGATTTATCAGGGAGGGGTAGGTATAAAGGTACAATTTGTGAAATATGAAATTGGATTACATGTTGGTAGATAACTTTGGTTTATGGCCAATACTTGAACAAACCATTGGGGTGAATCACTGGGTGGGAATGTATCAATCATAGACTTTCAAAAGGCCTGCTCGATTGTCTTTGAGATGCAGAGAAAAACCTTCAAGCATGTTTTTTCTTGTAATAGCTTGATTGCTGCTTTCCAAAAGATTACACGCATTGCCTGTGGGAATAATGATGCATGTGTGCATACTACGCCAAGCCATTATGGGTAGACGACTGAACCAGGTAGTCTTTGTAAGCAGCATTGTGGTGCAGCTGGTAAAGCCACTGCCTCACCATGCTAGACCTGGGTTCAATCCTGACCTTGGGTACTGAATGTGTGGAGTTTGCACATTCTCCCTTGACCGCGGGGTTTTCCTCTGGGTGCTCCCGTTTCCCCTCTCATCCCAAAGACGTGTGGGTTTGTATGTTAATTGGCCTCTGTAAACTGTCCATAGTGCAGATGGAGTGGATGTGCAAGTGCGATAATGTAGAACTACTGTGAATGGGTGAACAGTAGACAGTGCGGACTGGATGGGCCGAATGGCACGTTTCTGTGCTGTATCTATCAATCGATAAACCCTTCATGATTGCATATCTTTTTTCTCAAAATCTATACTCTAGTTGAAATGAATGATAGATGCTATTCAGCCATGAAAAGTTCTGGGGGAAGTTGAGCATAGATGCTGAGAAGCTGGTTCCTCCAAATAGTGAGCCAAAAACAAAGACACTTTCAGGAGTCTGAATTGGGGTGAACTGTCAGGAGTACGTTAAGGAGAAATTGGTTTATACAAAAAAAATCTGCATTCTACACCCTTGGAAAAGTGTTCGAGACTTTATTGTGATAAATATTTAAGGCTGTAATCATTTTGTTTTGTACACATTGAATTAAAGGAGATGGGGATATGGCAGGGAAGTGAACAAAAGATCACGCATGATTTTATTTAAAGGAATAAATGCAAGAGAGTGAATGGCTTGCTGATGCTGTGTAAACATTTTTATTCATACATTTTCTTTGTTTTCTGCTAAAGATGGGTGGAAGAGGATCCCAAGGAAATTTTGCATTCAGTTTTTGAATGTATTGAGAAGACATGTGACAAATTGAAGCAACTTGGCATAGATATTTCCAGTGTTAAAGGTATAAATATTTTTTTAATCTTAACAATAAGCGCGGTAAAGTGTGATATGTTGACATGTTTGAGAAAATTTATTGCTCCTAGAGATTGCCAATGGAAGTGAAGTATTCAAGCAATTTGTGCAATGAAAATTATATTACAATAAAAAAACACATTTATTCACTTCTGCCTGCAAATAGTCACATGATTAAGATAATATAGTAAATTGTATTCCCACTTTGTACTTTCCAGTTAAACCCATGTGTGTTCATATTTGCAGTGGGCTGCAATTGCAATGTTACACTGTATTTGCATGGAATTCATTGGTTTAACTGCATTTTGGCATTTCGGGTTCACCACATCATCGCTCTTTGCAAGGATTTATTGGTCTTGAAATGGTTTGATGTAAATAGCCAAAATTGTCCAAAGATTAAAGAGAAATAATAAGGAATTTAATTAATTTTCACATAGAATTTTAACAAGTGATCTGACTGAATTGACTGAAATGGTATGATAATGGAAAATAAACTTCAGTTATTCCGACAATGCACACGGGAGTAATGGAAATGGTGGGGGAGGGGGGGGGAATCTTCACGGAGAAAAGTTTACATTTTTCAAGATGACTGCAGAGCAAGGATATGAATGGATATACAACCGAGTCAGATAAATATGATTCAGATTGACCATATCCAGCCGAATGGCAAAAAAGGGTCAAGGTGCAGAAGTGCCTAATGTTTGTGTTTTTGTATTCATTTTAAGTTTTAATAATTTGCTGTTCTTTTGTACTTGCACTCAGCTCCTATTGAAATGTGTACAACTGTCTGCATTGTACTATTGTTGGTATTAGATATAGATATAGATATGCCATTTATTGTCACTATACATGTACAATGAGATTAAAAGCAGCTCGTACTCAGTGCATACATATGATTTAGTACAAAAAACAAGAAACAGAAAACAAAACAAGGGGGTGGGGATAGGTGCACAATTCTGCGGCGCTATATACATATCTATAAAGGCAAAATGGTGAAGGATGAATAGGTAGTATTCTTAGGCAAATATTTAAAATTTATATTAAAAATTGCAGTTACAATACACATTACAGTTCCAAATTTCAGTACGTGGATAGAACAGATGGAAGTCCGGGTATTGGGCTGTGAAGAAAGTGCATGTGTGAGTTAAGAGTAGTTATGACTTTCGGAAAACAACTGTTCCTGAGTCTATTTGTCCTAGTTTTGATGCACCTATAGCGCCTTCCAGAGGGCAGCAGGTCGAACAGTCCAAACGCAGGATGGGAGCTGTCCTTGGTGATATTCTTTGCCCTGCTAAGGCAGCGGGAGGTGTAAATATCCATCAGGGAGGGGAGAGGGCAACCAATGATCTTCTGTGCTGTCCTAGTTACCCTCTGTAGCCTCTCCCCGTCTGCCATGGTGCAGCTGCCGTACCATGCTGTAATGCAGTATGTCAGCAGGCTCTCGATGGACGAGCGGTAGAAGGTCAGCAGCAGGTTAGAGTCCAGTTGTGCTTCCTGAGAACCCTCAGGAAGTGCAGCTGCTGCTGAGCCTTCTTGATGACCGCTGTCGTGTTGTCTGTCCAGGAGATGTCAGCAGAGATAAGGACGCCGAGAAACCGGAAGGTGTTGACCCTCTCCACACACTCGCCGTTGATATGTAGGGGGACTAAGTCGGTGCTGTGCCTCCTGAAGTCGACAATTAGGCTCTATGTTTGGAATAATATCTGCACATTAAGCCAAGAAAGTAGTAAGAAGGCAAATCCTAATGCACTATCAAAATAAGGGATGAACCATGAAAACAA